>NC_134489.1:89683750-89983750 GCF_040206685.1 Ascaphus truei
TATATATATAGGAATAAATGGATATATATATATATATATAGCGCATCATTTTTTGATATATATTAGGTTTCATCATTATATATATATATATATATATATATATATATATATATATATATATATAATGATGAAACCTAATATTTATCAAAAAATTATGCTCTAGCACTATACCAGAAATAAAAATATAAAATAAATAAAACTAAATAAATAACATAAACTAGTATTACCAATGACTGTTCAAATATAACATACTCATTACATGCTTTAATATTTTCTATGTTTGTGAGTGCGCATTTGTTGGAGTTTTATGGAACATTAAATTTTGTATCTTAATATAATACACTAGGATCGGGCGCTTTCTTCTCTTTTTATCATATATATATAATATATATATATATATATAATATATATATATAATATATATATAAATATATATATATATATATATATAAATATATATATATATATATATAAATATATATATATATATATATATATATATATATATATATATATATATATATATATATATATATATATATACTGAGTTAAGTTATGATGAGTAAAAAAAGTGACAAAAACCCTCCACAATATATATTTGAAAGTGCCGCTTGGATTGCCTCTTTAAATGAACAGCTGTTGCTGCAGATCTCAAAGGTGCAGTCCTACCATGCCAGTCCAATTCTTCTTTTAATACAAATTGCCTTTGCCATCCTCAATTCTTCATTAAGATATCAGCTATTTAATTACCTGTAGATATTAATAATATTGCCATTTTTTTTTTTTTTTTTTTTAAACGCGACAAAATATTCTGCAGCATAGCACAATGGCACAGGAAGATAATGACCATAAAATTCCAACATTGACATATATTATTAGTACAGTAGATAAAGAAGCCCTGACCCAAGCAGCTTACAATCTAGAAGATATATTACTTTTCTGTCGACTCATACACACATCTCCTAAAATCCTGCTCCATTTTTTTTCTCATTTAGGCACGAGTTCCTAAACGAAACTTAAGCAAACTAAGTATCTGGTGTATATTCTGAGATATATTAAATATAGGACACATCCCCCGAAACATTGTGAATTTTTACTGCTTGCCAGCAAGAATAAAAAGTCGATTGCCAGCCCCAGTTAAGTTATTTCGTCTACGATGGAAAACATAAATTATATTGATTACTATCAGCAATCACGCTGCAGAGATTCGGATCAAAGCACTCTCCTATGCCGGCGTCTACTGTACATAGAGGCAAGAAAAGGAATTCCTACAGGTGAGTGCATGAACCTTTCATATTGAGGTAATACATAAATATATAATTATGTAACAACCATTACAAATAGAATAAAGATTGTCAGATTTTGTTTATTACTGTACTGCCCTGCACCTGTTCCCTGTGCCTTCTCATTTTCCTTTACTGACAACCTGATAATATACATCCCATATGCACTGAGCTTGGCCCCTTGCAGACACACTTACCATATTACCCTGCTACTGTCTCTAAGTTCTCACTACTTATCACTTAGATTGTAAGCTCTTGGGAGCAGGGACTCCTTTTCCTGTTACTTTTATGTATGAAGCGCTTATTCCCATTATGTGTTCTATTATTATGCCCCGTGTATCACTGCTGTGAAGCGCTATGTACCTGGATGGTGCTATATAAATAAAGATCTACATACAAATACAAAAGAAAAAAACAGCGCTCACGATATATATAAAGGTGTGTGAGGATAGGGGTAATGAGGGTGGCTTAATCTAAATAACCATGTAGTGAAATATATTGGAGGAAATGCAAATAATAGTGGAGACCTGCAGCTCTTGAAGATGTACAGGTAGTCCTCGTTATCCAACATTTCACTTTACAACGAATGGCATATCCAACGCTTTGCAATGCAACCCTATGGGCTGTTTTTCGACGCCGGAATGAGTTATCCAACGCCTGGATGCGTTATCCAATGTCACCACCACTGATTAACATGGGACTCACTTTACAACGGTTTCACTATCCAACGCTACTTCCAGAACAGATTCCGTTGGATAACTGCCTGAACATACATACATACATACATACATACATACATACATACATACATACATACAACAGTACAACCTCTCAGGTGAGGTGTAATAGGATAGCTGCTAATAGCAAACATGAAATCAGCCTTTGTGATGCACTGATTTTGCTGGGACAGATTCATCAAGAGCTGATACAGCATTAACTCCCATTCAGGTCAATAGGAGTTAACGCCAGATTGGGGGCACTAACCTGTACCAGCGCTTGATGAATCTGCCTGTTAGTCTGTCCACACTCTTCATCCTCCTCCTTGTGCATCGCAGTAGAGGAAAACCAGACATTCCAAGGAAGTGCTGGTAGAGATGGAAGAAAGCAGAGATATGACCCTGTCAAGCTACAGTCACCTCCTGTGGGTGTGGGTCAGATGGAAAGTTAAAGAGGTGGGGGACATGTAAAGAAGCCTCATGCTGGCTCATATCAGAGACAACAGAACTTAAAAGACTTGTCCTAAAAAAAGAACATTCCCAGTTTATGTGGCCATATGGTTACCCATTGCAACCTTGAAGTACAAACTGAAATACTATCAAATTGAAATAAAACCTTAGAGTGACAGAACTTTCAGAATTAAACAGAACTCATCTGATCAGGGTGGTGATACAAGGCTCCCAGACCCGTGACAGACATTTATAACTTGCTTTGAAGTCACGGTATTTTTTCACTTATTTAGGTAACATGAGAACAGTGTGTAGAAATTAGAGCATACAGCGTAAATTGAAAAAGTAGCTTTTCCTAAATCACGAGGCGTATAATGATAGTGGCTCAGCGAGTAAAGGCCTAAAACTATGTGAAAACAATGACACTGACTTTAAAGCAGGGGTGAGCCCGGTACCAGAACCAGTACCAGCTCCTTGCGACCTTGTGAAAGTCACTTTATCTCCTTGCCAGGGACTCAGTGTCTGCAAAATTCTCTGTACAGCGTTGTGCATAGTGAGCACTACCAAGAAAAATATTACAATATACAGTATTTATATATATATATTGAAGTCAGCACAAATAGACAATGCTATCTCCTTGCTACCTTATATTTTTGGCAACAACTGTGTGCCAACTTTTAATATCGTTCCCTCAACTAAATATTACCACAAGCATTCTGATGTTATATTTATTCATAAGGACCCAACACACTAAATGGTAAAGTCAAATATAAAAAAAAATTACCTGAATATAGAATAATGCAAAGATAATCATCACAATACAGAAGGGAAAACCCCTGGTGTTCTGTAATGCAGGGAAGTGCAAACTTTCCCCCCCACTGCGCCCCCTGCCTGTGCTCCCCCCTGTTCGCGCCCGCCTCCTTACCTGATCTTCGCAGGGTCACGTGACATCACATGACCCTGCAGCGGCCTTTGGCGCCGCGTTGTCGAAGTCAAGGTAAGGGACGTTGCAGAGGCCTCATGCGATCCCCCGGCATAAATTTAAATGCCTAGGGGGAAGAAAATGGGGCCTCTGCAACCGCAGCGCCCCCCCCCCCTCCCCTGAAAAATCTCACGCCCCCCAGTTTGCGCACCCCTGCTCTAATGGGTTTGTTTACTTTTAGTGTTTGAGCTGCAGTTCAAATAATTGTGTTAGTTGATTTTTGAGGCCAGGGAACGCATTGCTTTGCCTCGGAGTGTGGAATCAGCATTCTTGTCGGAGCCTTCTGCATAATGCCAAGAAGTCATTTGCCGATATCTGTCACACTTTCACAGTGGGTGCCAAGGAACAAGCAGCCACTGTGTATCACCCGTACAAAAACAGAGGAAGCAGTAAAGTTTATGACAGGAACAAAAACTATGTAATAACCTTCGGGAAGAAAAGATCCCTCTATTTCCTCTATTCTTACAATGTCTTTTGTGGACAGTGCAAGTTAGGTTATTAAGCTATGTAAATGTGACGGCAAAACATTTACACTCCAAACCAGCAATCACAATCCTGGGCCTTTTTCCCAAGACTTGGCTGGCTGGCCGGTACTGTACAGTGTAATGTTGACAATACCTAAAGTAACCTGAACACACAGCAATTAACATGCATTCAAAGGCACAGTCACGTGACAATAAATTCACAATTTAAGGCTAACATTGTTCAAGGTATTTTTTTTCTTTAACGTAGATATAAAGTTTCTTTCGACTCCAACATGTATTTGTTAAAATCATGCCCATGTTAATATTTAACTCGTAGCAATCTTTGTTCACTGAAACGCCCATTCATTCCAATACATATAGTATAGCTTTGGGTGCCAACACTAACTTATGCACCTTTATGGATAAATTATGCTCAGCCCTAAGCTGTTCAATAGGTGAAAGTAGGGGGAAATTGTACCTTCCTAGAAACTATGGCCTTGGGCTTGGGAGAGAGAATCTGTTTCAATGTATAGTGACAGGGTATATAGAAATACATGCTGGGACTGATGGGATCTGCATTGAGGTCACTACTGTAGGAATAAAATAGCTCATAAATCTCAAAGTCCTGTCGAGTCTGACAAATGGTCTTTTGATGGATCTCAGCTAATACAATGAACAAGAGATCAAGGCTCGTGCTCCATGTCTTGGTGCCCTGCAAACTCTAGGAAAAAAACATAAAATGTCTCCGGTCAATAAATGGTACAGCCTGATACGTAAATATGTTTGCTATAGGCTCAGTGTTAAGATTGGACTTGTAATTACGATAACTTGATGAGAGGTCAAAAGTTAATGGTTTCAGGTCCAACCGTTTAGCCCATGTGGGAACCCGTGTGGGAACGGGGTGAGAGAGGTAGACCAATTAACCCCTTCACTCTCCGATGGGATCAGCAACTCACCGAATGTTGGGCCCTCTAGCACAGATTTGAATAATAACTTTATTAACACAGCGCTTTTTCTCCCAAAAGGACTCAAAGCGCTTCCCAGTTAAAGAATTGAAAGATATAAAAAGAAACCAAACGCAATATAAAATATAAAAACATATAGGGATGAACAGCTTCAGTGAGAGTATTACTCCAGTTTTGTGGTGGTTGTTGTTTTTTTTATGGGTAAAATCCATTTCTGCCATGAAATGTCATGAAAGCTCATGTACTAATAACCACGCTGAAGAACTCTTAAGTTGGTCCAATAAAGTGAACTGTGAAGCTGCAAACATAACACATACAGTGTATTGATGGGTTCCCATTTAAATAGCACCATGCACTTGTAATGCCAGTGGCAGAGCAGCAGCTGCAGCTAGACCATGAAGAATAACTGCTGAGTGATTTTACATGATTTAGACCAGTTGTTTAACAAGTCACCACCACCACATATCCAACAGGCTGTATGCAGGTTGAGACAAAGGTTAAAACCAGTGAAAAATAAGCTAATATTTTAACAGTGTCAGGCTGGGGGGCCATTCAATGCTATGCAAAGGGTTAAAGCAAGGGTGGCCAACTCCAGTCCTCAAGGGCCACCAACAGGTCAGGTTTTAAGGCTATCCCTGCTTCAGCACAGGTGGCTCAGACGCCTGTGCTGAAGCAGGGATATCCTTAAAACCTGACCTGTTGGTGGCCCTTGAGGACTGGAGTTGGCCACCCCTGGTTTATCGCATAAGGACCACAAATTGCTTTATAGTTCTAAGCTTGGAATTGCTGGGGGGGAGGGGAAGCATTTCCGTAACACTTGAACAGAAACAAATTGCATTGTATATAACCAGACATTAACAAGTAAAGAGTAGACATTGAAGGGTTACTGGCGATGCACTTCTTTAACCCAGACTGTGCGTACAAGCTGTGTAATACGGCAGGTACAAGTTTATAGGGTTCCATGTTAAAATGAATAAGAAATAAAGGAGTGACACACTGTCCATTTGCATGTCATTACCCAGAATCCCTGGCTGCAGTGGAAGCACTGTTTGCTAAGCGATAATGGGGAAAGACAGGGTTGCAGACCTGTCTGAGACATGCAAATGCACCACAAGTGGTATTTGTATTCATTGATCATAACATATATGTCATTGTGCCGTTAGATGCTAGGCATACATTTGTAAAGCTATTTAACAAATCTTAAATCCTGGGGGGAAAAAACACTTTATATGCTCTTAACTTTCTAACCTGTTTTAACTAGATATAGTTCATTCATAAACAGACCCATACAAAAGGCAGTGACAGAAGTGAAGTGGCTATTCCCATCAAACGACTATGCAAACAATAACACACATGTGGGAAAAGATTCCCTTTATACAGGAAGAAAAAGGATGATATCAATGTGCAAATCTGAACAAGGCTGTTTGGTAAGAGTTCTGTGACAACCACCTGCACAGGCACAACATGACTATTACATTTAAGGTTTATAGTTACCTATTGGTAAGTGGGGGGGATAGTGATAGGGCTGAGGGGGGGTGGGGATACAAGTATGGGTCTGGAAACACACAAGTATGGGTCAGGGGGGATATGAATGGGCCTGGGGGTGTAGGAGGGATAAGGAGGTATGGGCCTGGGGGGGGGTAGGTGGGAGCAGGTATGGGCTTGATGAGATATGGGCCTAAGGGGGAGAGGGGAGGAGGAGGTATGGGTCTGAGGAGGAGAGGGGAGGAGGAGGTATGTGTATGAGGGGGAGTGGGGAGGAGGAGGTATGGGCCTGAAGGGGAGAGAAGAGGAGGAGATCTGAGGTATGCGTCTGAGGGGGAGTAGGAGGTATGCACCTGAGGGGGAGTGGGGAGGAGGAGGTATGCGTCTGTGAGGGAGTGGGGAGTAGGAGGTATGGGCATGAGGGAGAGTGAGGAGCATATATGGGCTCTGGGGGCAGGGAGGGCCAGAACAGTGGGGAGATTAGTGTTTTTCTCCCTGCAGCCTTGAAGGGTGGAGGGGGCTTGCTGGAGGCCCGTGGAGGGGCCTGACAGAGGGGGCCTGTGGAGCCACCCGACGGATGCTGGTGCCAGAGAGGCTCACACAGGCCCGCAGATCTGGTATTACGTTAGAGTTGCCGGTATGGGGGCCTGGGACGTAAACTCATCGGGCCCAAAACAGCAGTGCCGGCTATTCCCCCTCGGTGGCCCTGCCAGTAAGGGATGTGGTGTGGTGAGAAAGTCACAAACCCCTAAGCCACACTAAGGGATATATTATTATAGCTTTATCAGACCAGTGCTGCACTTGGAGATAAGTAATATTAATGAGGAGCTGGGATAGTCTGCCCAGGCAAGCAGTGACTTGACTGACGGCATGTCAAGTCCTGAGAGGAGGGTACATGCTGTCCATTAACTCCTGAACTGACGGCTTGTGCATCATTAAAAGCTTTACGTCTGCATAGAAATTAAGAGAAATGCACTGCAGGACTTTCTGGAGGAGCACTGAGAAATATAAATACTCCAGGGTTACCATAAATTCAGCCTTAAAAAAAAAAAGAAAAAAAAAAGGGGGACACCAAAAGACGCTCGCGCATGCGCGGTTGGTGTTCCCAAACATTTTAAGTTATTTACACATTCCTCCTAGACGGCGACCTTCAATCAAAAATCCAGACATGTCTAGAAAAATATGGACATATGATAACCCTAACATACTCTATTTCCAGTGGTGGACTTATATTTTTGCCGCCTTTGGCTCAGGGGCGGCCTCCCAAGCGCGTGACACCACGTTGTATTGGCAACGCGTCATGTGACATTGTGATGTCATTTGACACCACATTGTCATGGCAATGCCTGTGATGTCGGGTCGCCATGGCAATGCTAAACGAGGGGGCCCGCTCCGGAAAAGGTAAGACTCTCACACATACTTCCACTCAAAAAAAAAATAGCCACCCCAAAAAAGTTGCTGCTCTAGGCTATAGCCTACTCAGTCTTATGGGAAATCAGCCACGGTCTATTTCACGGAAGTACACAAACATTGGGAAGGCTTTATCTTAACTTCTGACATCTTTCCCAGGCACTGCACACATTGCCCGGATTTAGAGTTTAGATTTAGTGTCACAAAAAGTGTAGGTGTAAAGAAGAAAGTGCCCCTGCAACGCTATTTCAGAAATAAGTCCCCGATGTAGAGTTCGGCGCAACAGTCAAAAACAGCTGTCCCTAAGTTAAATAAATCCACCATGGATGCACTTCCGTCCAACGAGTCGTTAGGTTAACGAGCCCCATGCAAACAGTGTTTTGCGCCCTTTCCCCCGCATCTTACTTGCTTTAAGAGATCTCTTCTTGCCCTTTCCAAAGTAGTTTTTATTGTTAAAGTCTGATGCTTTGCTCAGGAGATATATGCTTTGAAATATTAAGTGTGAATATGAAACTCTCCCTAGAGCCCAGTGCAGTCTGGGTAACGACAGAAGATAGAATCTTTCAGTTTCATTTTCTTAATCTCTAACATGATATGAGTTTAGGAGTTAAACGCTTGGCTTTTCTTTGGTGGGGGGATTGCTGTTTAAAGATAGAGTAAATCCTTATTCCACACACTTATGTTTACTTTGATAAACAATTGACAAATGACACGCCAACACCAAAATCTATAGGCTCTGCTTTATCAGGAGTATTCCAGGGTCATGTATGTCACAAGAAAGTCATATCAATCCTCTCTATTGTACTGCGGGTACTAATACATTTCGCAACTGAGATAAATACCTGTGATTTTTATAGCGTTAATATGTTATCTTTCCTTTAAAAACCATTGCTTATAGATGTGGGAGTGTATGAACAAGTAACTTAGAGGAACAAATCCTGGATTTAACACTTGTCAAGGTTGTCCCTTATTTTTCATAGGATATGCAAAGTCTGTGAGGTTACACACATGCATAGGATATACAGTTAGGTCCGGAAATAATTGGACATTGACACAATTTTCATAATTTCGGCTCTGTACGCCACCACAATGGATTTGAAATGAAATAACCGAGATGCAAGAGAAGTGCAGACTTTCAGCTTTAATGGTATGAAACGTTTAGGAATTGCAACCATTTTCATTCACAGTTCCCTTATTTCAGGGGCTCAAATGTAATTGGACAAATTAACACAATCATAAATAAAATGTTCATTTTTAACACTTTGTCGAGAATCCTTTGCAGGCAATAACTGCTTGAAGTCTGGAACGCATGGACATCACCAAACGCTGGATTTCCTCCTTTGTGATGCTTTGCTGGGCCTTTACTGCAGCTGTCTTCAGTTGTTGTTTGTTCGTTAGTCTTTCTGCCATAAGCTTTGTCTTCAGCAAGTGAAATGCATGCTCGATCAGGTTGAGATCAGGTGATTGACTCGGCCATTGCAGAATATTCAACTTCTTCGCCTTAAAAAACTCCTGGGTTGCTTGCGCAGTATGTTTTGGGTCATTGTCCATCTGTAAAGTGAAGCGCCGTCCAATCAATTTAGCTGAATTTGGCTGAATCTGAGCAGACAATATATCCCTATACACTTCAGAATTCATCCGGCTGCTTCTGTCTTCTGTCACATCATCAATAAACACTAGTGACCCAGTGCAATTGTAAGCCATGCATGCCCATGTCATCACACTGCCTCCACCATGTTTTACAGATGATGTGGTATGCTTCGGATCATGAGCCGTTCCAAGCCTTCTCCATACTTTTTTCTTCCCATAATTCTGGTACAGGTTGATCTTAGTTTCATCTATCCAAAGAATGCTGTTCTAGAACTGGGCTGGCTTTTTTTAGATATTGTTTGGCAAAATCTAATCTGGCCTATCTATTCTTGAGGATTATGAATGGTTTGCACCTTGTGGTGAACTCTCTGTATTTGCTCTCGTGAAGTCTTCTCTTTATGGTAGACTTGGATAATGATATGCCTACCTCCTGGAGAAAGTTCTTCACTTGCTGGATGTTGTGAAGGGGTTTTTCTTTACCATGGAACGGATCCTACGATCATCCACCACTGTTGTCTTCCGTGGACGTCCAGGCCTTTTTGTGTTGCAGAGCTCACCAGTGTGTTCTTTTTTTTTCTCAGAATGTACTAAACTGTTGATTTGGCCACTCCTAATGTTCCTGCTATCTCTCTGATGGATTTTCTTTTTTTTTAAGCCTAAGGATGCCCTGTTTCACTTGCATTGAGAGCTCCTTTGACCGCATGTTGTGGGTTCACAGCAACAGCTTCCAAATGTGAATGCCCCACCTGGAATAAACTCCAGACCTTTTACCTGCTTAATTGATGATGAAATAACGAAGGAATAGCCCACACCTGTCCATGAAACAGCTTTTGAGTCAATTGTCCGATTACTTTTGATCCCTTGAAAAAGAGGGGGCTACATATCAAAGAGATGTAATTCTTCAACCCTTTCTCCAATTTGGATGTGAATACCCTCAAATTAAAGCTGATAGACTGCATTTCAAGCCCATATTGATTATTTAACTGTAACTTGAATTTATTTTGGTACACAGTCGAAATAATAAAACTTGCATCAGTGTCCAATTATTTCCAGACCTAACTGTACATAGACTGTGAGGTTACACACAGGTATAGGATATATATGCATAGGCTGTGAGGTTACACAAAGGCATAGGATATACACAGGCTGTGAGTTACACACAGGCATAGGATATACATAGGCTGCGAGGTTACACACAGGCATAGGATATACACAGGCTGTGAGGTTACACACAGGCATAGGGTATACATAAACTGTGAGGTTACACACAGGCATAGGATATACATAGGCTTTGAGGTTACACACAGGCATAGGATATACATAGGCTGTGAGGTTACACACAGGCATAGGATATACACAGGCTGCGAGGTTACACACAGGCATAGGATATACATAGGCTGTGAGGTTACACACAGGCATAGGATATACACAGGCTGTGAGGTTACACACAGGCATAGGATATACATAGGCTGTGAGGTTACACACAGGCATAGGATATACACAGGCTGTGAGGTTACACACAGGCATAGGATATACACAGGCTGTGAGGTTACACACAGGCATAGGATATACATAGGCTGTGAGGTTACACACAGGCATAGGATATACATAGGCTGTGAGGTTACACACAGGCATAGGATATACACAGGCTGTGAGGTTACACACAGGCATAGGATATACACAGGCTGTGAGGTTACACACAGGCATAGGATATACACAGGCTGTGAGGTTACACACAGGCATAGGATATACACAGGCTGTGAGGTTATACACAGGCATAGGATATACACAGGCTCTGAGGTTATACACAGGCATAGGATATACACAGGCATAGGAACGTTTTTATATTTACATTTCACAAACCCAAAAACTAGCTTTTAATAAGCGACAAAAGACAGCACTTCTAAGTGAATTAAAATAATGCTATATGTATATAACAGAAAAAAAAGTGATTGGCAACTCAGTGTGCGCTCTAGAAAAACCTGGTATGTATATACCACTCATACCTGCTGATTAGAATTACCTGTACAAATATTTCAATACATAAAGTCACATGGAATACCCCGGTATCTGTCCCCACTTAACCTGCGCTTCCCTTGATGCACTATTTACAGCCTTTGCATATATTTTCCAGGAGCTCCCGTAACATCATTACAACAAGAGGTAGAAATGGGGTCAGCTTAATGAGGAGGCTGATTACATCTGCTGGTCTCCACTAGAAAATTAGTTAAGCCACCAACCTGAAAGTCACCATTTCTTAGTTTTCTCGTCAACAAAACCCCTCATTGTGCGCACCTGACAGAGAACGAGCTGCTTTCATTCTGTTGCTAATATGCCCAGAAGAGAATGTCTCAGATATCGGTGGCGGGCGCAGCATTCCATCCGAAGACCTGGGGTTTGCCGGCCACGCTGGCAGTGTTCCAGCAGCACTGAAGCTTGTCTCTATTGACGTTTATACTAACTTAGCATAACCAACTGTGCTACATTTACAGCAGAGCTGGGGTCAGTTTCATTCACGTTGTAGTCCCACTAACTCACTACAACTTATCCGGGTCACTGTAAACTCCACGGTGGTTTTCTGTTTAACAAACAAAACCAAAAAAAAGCTGAAAGTCAAAACATATTTGTGGAAGTAGTTTTCTGCCACGGACCACGTGCGTATGGCTATAGAGCAGGGATGGGCAACTCCAGTTCTCAAGGGCCATCAGTAAATCAGGTTTTCAGGATATCCCTGCTTCAGCTCAGGTGGTTTAATCCAGGGGGGCGCAAACTTTTTTCCCTGCGCCCCCCTGCCGGCTGTCCCCTCACTCCCGCGCCCCCCCCAACCCCAACTTACCCTCGCTCCGGCGTAATGACGTCACGTTGCCATAGCAACGTGACGTCACATGACCTCGCAGCGTCATTTTGACGCCACGTTGCCATGGCGACGCCGGGAGGAAGCCGCCGGAGCCACGGGTAAGTATGGTTTACAGAGGCCCTGCAGCTCCCCCGGCACTTAATTTAAGTGCCTTCGGGAAGCGCGCGGGGCCTCTGTAAACCCCGCGCCCCCCGTCGGCAGTCTCGCGCCCCCCCTGGGGGTCGCGCCCCACAGTTTGCGCACCGCTGGTTTAATCAGTGGCTTAGTCGAAGACTGCACCACCTGTGCTGAAGCAGGGATATCCTGACCTGTTGGTGGCCCTTGAGGACAGGAGTTGCCCACCTCTGCTATAGAGTCACTGTTGTGTTTTTTTCCTCAGATTTGAACCCCTAAAGCCAGTATGTGTTGTATGTTGCACTAGTTGTTGTGCCTTTACTGCATATACCCGAGTCTTTTACATTATTACAATTTAAATATATAATGTTACAGGGGACAGCACCAGTATTTCCTGCAGGCGGATGTGTTTTTCTCTCCCATATTTTCGACCGATGAAGTATCTCAAAATGGAATGCAGCACGTTAAACGCTTAAAGAAACCACCAACAATTTGGTCTCGCTATATTCTGCTTTTTTACTTTCTATTCCTGTTGAAAGTCCTTTAGCAAAGCATTGCATAAATGAATCATTTAAAAATATTTAATTTGGGCGTTTTCTATTTCAATGACAACAATTCCTCTCCGAATACAGAGACCTTTCTTCTGGATCTGCCGTTAAAAAGCTTTTGGGTCGCAAAATAAATATGGATTCCAATCATTTATTTTTTCAAACCGATAAATAAAAGTATCACTTGTGAGCACATCCACGCCTCAGACAGGTCTGCACCCCTACTTTTCACCATTGTCTTAGCATATACCACTTCAGCCAGGGATTCTGGGTAATGACATGCAAATGAGCACTCACAGTGTCACCTTTTACTTCATATCAAACAACTGCACATTGTTTGAAGCAGGAATTCCAATCTCTCTCTATTTCCCTGTCTGTCTCCATGTATGGTATTTGTATCCATGTACTGTTATAATTCTATTGAATTTTAAATCATATACTTACATGGTAAAGCACTGTGTATATAACCCAAACAATTGTATTACACCTGTTTCAGCCATGCACAGTGTATGACAAGGAAATAACACTCATACAATTTTACGCTCATATATTAACTTTAAAAATAGTAACTTTTCATAGCTTCTAACAACACATTCCAGAAACGGAGATCTGTCTGCTGAACACGGCTGGAATAAAATCCAAAACTTTGACTTTCTGAACAAAAACGGGTTTTCACTTCAGCAACAGTCGAGTTATTCACACTGCCACACACCTGAGAGGGATTACATTGTCCATTTAAATACAGGATGAATTATTCATTAAAGAAAGAATGTTCTCTGCAAGGTGAGAGATCTCTCACAGAACAGGAGCAGGATTACAGCTTTTAAACCTTTTCAACACAGTCGCTGTTCAGCACAAATCATTTATGTTTACAGATGCAGTATACTTGAATTTTTGACCTCTATGTTCTTTGCGGCATAGGGAACGTTGCCAGAATTTCTGAAAGAAGCAGTTCCCCTTACCAAGTCCTTCTGTATCATATTTCTGATTAATACTTTAGTTAGAAATTCTCATTTTCTGATCAATATAGAAGAAAAACTAATGTATAGTAGCTTCACTGTATGCAGTAAAAAAAATTATTATTATTTGTTTGTATGTTTTTATTTATATAGCGCCATTAATGTACATAGCGCTTCACAGCAGTAATATACGTGACAATCATATAAATCACAAATAATACAAATAACACATAATGGGAAGAAGTGCTTCAGACATAAAAGTGACATTTAGGAAAAGGAGTCCCTGTTCAGAAGAGCTTACAATCTAATTGGTAAGTAGGAAGAACGTAAAGACAGTAGGAGGGCGTTCTGGTAAGTGCGTCCATTCTTAATAAATCGGAAAAAAATGCGGATTTCTTTGTAGTGTTTTAATTCCCTCAGGGGGGACAAAATGTAATTATAGTGTCTTTCGAAGTATAGGTAATTCTGCATTGTTCCAAAGTTGCCATTTTATTATAACTAATAAAGTAGACCTTTCCAGTTAAAAAAAAAATACAACAAGCAGGGTAAAACAGTACTTTTTGTAACAATGAACAGACGTAGGAATATCCAGAAGTATAAGAATTTTACATATTACACAGAAATTTGGAAAATATGTAAGCGAGAAAGTGTAGCATATCATTAACCAGATAAATGTAAAGCAAACTCAAATTTTACACGAAATTGATTTGTTTTTCTTGTTACAATTGTTGCCTAACATAATATAAGTAACATGAGAAGATTTGATGAGGCTTTTGTCCCCTTTTATTTGCTGCAAATACACTGCTACTCTGTATGATGGAGTCTGTTTTGTGGCACTCTTTAACTCATCATACTGTACTTTGTGTCTGGTTATAACCATTACCAGCCTCACATTACATAACCAGTAACAATCCTCAGTCTAAGTCTAGGAATGTATAGACAGCACATTTCTAGCACAAACTCCTGCAATGCGGGTTTTCAAAACAAACAGAAAAAATAGACTATGCAGTCACCAAATGTGAGATTTTAGATATAATGCAGAGACAGATCTCACCTGGGACCGTTGGTGCTCAGATCCTGTGCATTAAAAAGTCAATACACCAGTAAAGAAAATGGATCAGCACTCTACAGTACATCAATCATAAAAATAAATAATCAGGTAACCAAAACCAATGTTAAAGCTTGAAGCCTGAGGAAGGGTCACGAGCCCAGAAACGATGCACTTTGTAAGTATATGGGTCCAAACTGTTAACATTCTATGGGCTCTGCTGATGCGGGTTTTTGTTGTATATTTATTTATTTATAAAAATATTTTACCAGGAAGTAATACATTGAGAGTTACCTCTCGTTTTCAAGTATGTCCTGGACATACAGTTAAGACAAATAATACATGGTTACAAATACAGTTACATAAATGAACAGGATATACATTATATACAAGACATTGCATGCACGGTTAAAGAAAATATATATTATGGGTATATATAACAGTTACAGACCAGATTAAAATGTGAGACAGCCTTAGATTTGAAAGAACTTAAACTGGTGGTGGATGTGAGAGGTTGTTCCAGTTTTGAGGTGCACAGTAAGAGAAGGAGGAACGGCCGTATACCCTGTGAGGGACGCTCATTAATAGCAAATACTTGGCTGCTTTAAAATTGGCTTTGGTTACATGATTCTTGGTTTATTTTTGTACTTCATGTATTGTTGAGTGCTGATCCATTTTCTTTACTGATATTTTCAAAACGAAGAAGTGAACAATGATACAGATAGGTAAACTCAGGCACATGCATGCACACAAAGAAAGCGAATTCCCCAAACCAGACAGTTATTATAAGTGTCTGTGACTTGTATGTATGTCTTTATTTGTATAGCGCCATAAAATGTACATAGCGCTTCACAGTAGTAATATATGTCATATAAATAACAAATATAAATAACAGATCATGGGAATAAGTGCTTCAGACATACTGTAAAAGTAACATTAAGGAAGGAGTCCCTGCTCCGAGGAGCTTACAATCTAATTGGTAGGTAGGGAGAACGTACAGAGACAGTAGGAGGGAATACTAGTAAGTGCGTCTGCAGGGGGCCAAGCTGTGTGTCATGTGTCCATGATTATCCAGTGCTGTCATATGTGACTTGAACATTTGAGACACTTTAGCAACCACAACCCCTCTCTGGTCTCCAATTGATGATCTTATAAGAATCTGGTATCTTTCTAAATTATATTATGAGACCCTACTAAAAAAAAAAAAATTATATAGATATATAGATATAAAGATATATATATATATATATATATATATATATAGATAATCAAAGACAAATAGTCGACACTGTTCTGTGGCTAACTAAAGTATTTTATTTGTGCGAGCTTTCGAGATATATTGATCTCTTCTTCGGGCAATGTTACAATGTTTAAGCCAAAAAAAAAAAATGTACTTTGAAACAGGGCAGCTTGGAATGTTATCTGTGGGTGAAGTCTACCCCTATATCGATAGAGAGATAGAGAGATAGAGAGATAGAGAGATAGAGAGATAGAGAGATAGAGAGATAGAGAGATAGAGAGATAGATAGATAGATAGATAGATAGATAGATAGATAGATAGATAGATAGATAGATAGATAGATAGATAGATAGATAGATAGATAGATAGATAGATAGATAGATAGGACACTTAATACACCACGTTCCCTGAACATCAGAATTGTTGCAATCGTTAACATGGGCTTTTCATCTCCATAGGAGTTAGTGAGTTGGAATTCTTAGAGTGATTTTCCTCTTCAGATATATGTGTGGAGTGGCAGAACAGAGCTCTCTCCTTCAGAGAACGGTCATACAGAACTTTGTTACAAGGCGTGTCTATCATCTCTGGCAGCACAAAGGAAACCTGGGTCAGATTTTGTTACCAGAAATCAGACCACAAAGGATAGCAACAAAAAGGCATTGAAGGAAAACACATAACTCCAGCGCACTTTCAATAGTAAAGACCTATTTTCATTTCTTCCGGAAAATGAATAAACTGAAAGACACACACACACACACAGACACACACACAGACACACACACAGACACACAGACACAGAGACAGACACATACACCTTTCTCTCTCAACCTCACCAACAAGTCTGTGCACATATGAAATATTGCTTCCTTTGTGGAATGAAGCCCAAGGTTAAACCGTTTTGTGGGTCAAGCCTTGAAGATTACCAGTCAAGTTTGATCTACAGCATCTCACCAAGCGCAAATATCTGCCCCGGATAACTCCGGAATCTCCTGTTCTGTGTTTAAGACTAAACATAGGCACGGTGAAACCTCTTTAAATCATTACCTGAGATAACTCTGTTTAGGAATGAACAGCTAGGATTTTTCTTTTTTAATTTATTGCAAGATTAGACCACGGATTAGGCTGAAGGAGCGGCCCAGTGAGTAAAAGCCCAGAGTCAGAACAATGACACTGACATTGTAGTAGGGAGACCCGGTTAAAATCCGTCTCGGCTCCTCGCAACCTTCAGCAAGTTCATTGATCTCGGGCATCAAACATAGATTGTGCGCTCGCCGGGGGCTGTGCCTGTAAAATGTTATGTACATCGCTGATTAGCGCACACTGCATTGTAATTGTGAGACGCTTTGAGTTCCATTGGGAGAAAAGCGCTATATAAAATAAAGTGATTTTGAGTGTCATAAAGATCACTACACTAAAAAGGATTACTATAAAAAAAGAAGATGAAGACAGCTTCTCAATATTGACATTATTAGGGAAGACATTAAGAAGCAGCAGTGAGGAAGTGTTCTCGGATATGCAAATCTTTATGTAAATTAGCATTTTTGCCAAATAAACAATGTACTTGACATTTCAATTAGCAAAACATATAGCACTGCATGATTGTAATGTGTTACGTTTTTTATTACAGGTTTGAAGGATGTGGTCTCCGTACCTACAGTATACCACATTCTGTTCAGCTCCTGGGACTCCCCGCTTAGAGGAAATACTTACCTCCATAGGGGGTTCCAATAGCAGCAGCCAGGGAACTTGTTTACCTAACCAAATAGCGACACAAATGTCCCGCGTCATGCACGCCAATAGGACGCCGTGACATCATCCCTTGCGGCTTCCTATTGGCCCGTGTGACCTGGACATTTAAACTACACCAACTGCGGAGGTAAGTATGTCTGGAAGCAGGGTGTCTTCGGAGCTTAAATGAACACAATATATACACATAACTTATAACATCACAGTATAACATCTATTAAAAATTTTGAGTAAGGAAAGAAAAAAAATGGGAAAATGTCCCATATTACCAACATCTTTTCAGGGGATCCATAATACTCACCCAGAAAACTGGAACCACCCCAAAAAGACAGCCATGTAAAAGGGCAATGGAAAAATCCCCCCAATTCCAATAAAGTTGCTTTCTCGCAAAGACCAGTTGACCATTCACAAGACCAGTCATATTTATCACTCACTTTGAGCTAGCTTCACTTTGTCAATATATAAGAGCTTTGCGCTTGCGCAGTGCCTCCAATAGCGCGGCAGCCATTAGATAGGCTCCGCAGAGGAGACCTAGGGACTACAAATCCCAGCAGCCTCAGGAGCTGCAGCACCATGTGAGGATAGTCAGCCTATAGGGCTGCACGTATCACAGAGAGTAGGAAAGGATACGTTTGGCACGCTTGGCACCACGCTTCAGTTGGAGCAGGGACACCGAGGGGTAAGGTAGTGTCTGGGGGCAGGTGGCTCCTAGACTAGGCCACATTACCCCCATTAGGTCCCAGCTAGGTCACTGACCCTGTCAGCTTGTGGTGCTATAGGGAAGTCCCCCAGAGAGGGACGCTCCCCATTAGCCCTGAAAGTAACAGGCGTTGCTGCAGTGACTGGACGGTCACAAGTTGAACTACGGCCTGCGGTCTGGGACCAGACCCAGGCATCTAATATCAGAGACTCTATTATAGGGACACACTCCAGCGGCAGATCCCTCCAGAGGCGGATGGATGCCTGGGGATCCGAGCGTTGCGGGACCATGTCTCTGACCAGCGGACCCATCAGCCAAGACGGCCTGGTCTGGACCAAGACAGGGTGGTATCGCATCTACGTGCACCAACGGCCATACACAGGGGTAGCGCTACTCCTCACACACTTTGGGCTGGGCCTGTATTGTGGACACCAGGTGGTTAGGTGCCCAGGGCACCCTCATAAACTTTGGGGGAACCTCACGGGGGTGTGAACAAGGTGGTGGGCTGGCACTGTGTGGGTACGCCTTGCTTGGCCTTGTTATTATAGTGTGTTATATGTCACTAAATACGTTGTTATATACATGGTGTGTGTGTGTTTACTGACTATTGCATCCTATGAGGTAATCCTACTACGTTAGGATCTCTCAGGTGGAGGCGCTGTGAAGCAACGAGATGAGACAACCCCAGGTTCCCAGCGGCGGAGGTTTAGGCCTCCTGTGAGCCACGCAGGTACCACTCAGCACGCGTAGTCCCTTAGGCCACGGGCATGGTCAGCCCTTAGGCGCTGACACTCCACAGTGAGCCTCTGCAGCCGCAATGAGAGCGGCTTTAGCAGGGGCTCGCGCACGCTTCCGCAGGCGTGCGGAAGCGTGCTGACTTTCACCCGACAGTGACATTTTAGATTGAGCGCTGAGTCCGCTCACGTGACCTCCAAAGCAACCAATGAGGAGAGGTGAGTGGAGCAGGGGGAGAGATGTGGACGGGGAAGAGACTGCCTGCCAGCGGGGTGGGTGAGTTTATGCTCCGGGGTTGGGGTGAGTACCGCCTCCTCCCCCAAAGCGCGCTCACTGCCTCGCCGGCCAGGCAAAAGCTCCTGCTTGCGCTGGCCAGGCACAGCGTGAGTGCGCCTCAGCATGAGACGCAAGAGTATGGACGCAGCCTTAGTCATGGGGAAAAGGGGCTACAATTAAATTAGGTGAAACAAATCTAAATGTATCAGTGTGAAGTAATCAGGTTTGGCTTTATTGAACCTGGCCTTATGGGTTACTGTTGCCTCTCCTAGAGACTTTAATTCTGTGTGGTGTTTACTCTACCGCCCTCTTTTTAAAGAAATAAACCAAAAACCTTAAGATCTTTTATTTGTTAAGTAGAAATAAGAAGTTATTGTGCAGCATGTTGTATGAACATTGGTTCCCAAACATGAAAAGCTACTTTAATCTCCCTTTTTTATTATTATTTACTGTCATTAAGCATTACTTTCAAGCCCTTGCTGGATAAATACTAAAAGCTTTGGAGCATTAACCAGGCACAGAATAGAAGGTATATCTATGAAAGTTTATTGTTTATGAGCTTTTTTTCGAAAGTACTAAGTGGCTCAAGATTCTAGCAGTCCTGTTATTTCAAGACTTAAAGGGCCATTTACTAAATACTGCTATGCCACACGATACATGTACCTGAATGTATGTATATCTTTATTTATATAGCGCACACAATGTACTCTGTGCTTTACAAAGACAATACAGTACAGGAAATAATACAATAAACACAACAAAGTCAGATAATCAGAAAGGAAATCCCTGCCCCGGAGAGCTTACAATCTAAGTGGTATTTTGGAAAACTTACAGAGACAGCAGGTAAGGGAATAAGTGCAGTAGATGGCAGGCGTGACTGTGGGACAGTAGCCATGAGTCCAGACTATTGGGATGCTTCATTCAAGAGGTGGGTTTTCAGGTTTGTCTTGAAGGTGGGGAGAGAAGGTGCTTGTTGTATACTGAGTGTGAGGGAGTTCCACAGGTAGGGAGGGCAGTGAGGTTTAAGGTGAGAGAGAGAGCAGTAGAGGTGAAAGGCGGTGGAAAGGAGACAGTTATGGGCAGTGCGCAGGAGACGAGCAGGGGCATAGCGAGGGATATGCAAAGCTGATATGTAGGAAGGAGCAGATCAGTGGAAAGACATATTGGTCCATTCACTTAAATGGCTTATAAGTTGTCTTCCAGTGCCCCAAAATGTCTTTTAGCAGAGCATTGCTTAGTGAATATGACCCTTACCCACTTCAAATGACCAAGCAGCCTTGTAAAACCGGCTTATCAATCAGTGAAGTGGTTACCACGGGAGGTATTTTCCCAGGAATTTGGTGTATATGGCACCAGGATTTTTTTCTGTTGAAGCCACGGCTACAAAGACAGGAAATGATCAGCGCTACTGACTTTTGCAACCACAGTTAAATATGCTAAGCCTCTAAGGTTGGGTGGGAGCTTTACCACAAGTCAGGAACTGAGAGTAATCATGCAGAACCTACTAACTTTTCTTCCTTTAAATGGACCGTGCAGTATGGGAAAATGCAGACTGGTGTGGAGCAAAAAATGTCTACAGCAGGGGACGGGGGACGACGACGACTAACTCCAGTCCTCAAGGGCTACCAACAGATCAGGTTTTCAGGATATCCCTGTTTCAGCACAGGTGGCTCGATCAGTGGCTCGGGCAAAGACCCACACTAAACCAATGTCTGTAGGTCAACTCTGCAAATATTGTGCTAAATAAATGTAAATTTGTCATTCTATAGTAAAAGGCCATTCTGGAGCATAAAGATACCAGACAATTACTGGGTCATAACTGAATTCTGTTAAATATATGTATGACTGCACAGACCCAACAATATAATATGAGATACAATGCTCTTCAAACACAAAGGTAAACATTAGGAAAAGTTGTTCCTGCCCTGAAGAGCTTACAATCTAACTGGTAAGTAGGAAGAACTTACAGAGACAGTAGGAGAAAATGAATAACTCAATTAAAACAGGTTTCGACTGAGCTACTGTTTGAGCCACTTGTGCTGAAGCAGGGATATCCTTAAAACCTTTGATGCTGGTGGCCCTTGAGGGCTGGAGTTGCCCATCGTTGTTATATAACGTTGGGTGATAATTGCCCCCTGACCCTGCAGTATTATTTATACAACCTTACACCACACCTGCTACTGACCTCGGCAAAAGGCTTCTAAACTATCAGTTCCTTACTGTGAAATCCTGCCGTTACTCCTATACCCCAGAGCAGAAGAAAACATCTGTAAATACGAAAGGTTGCTAGGTGTCCCGCAACTCAATGCTTCACTGCACTTCTCTGAACAAGCAGGCTGCATCTGCCAGTCATACGTGCACAGGCCCTCTGTAAATCCTGCTGCGTTCTGACACATAAATGATAGTGATGTCATTAGGTTTTTATTATTGTATGCCGTGTTTATTGGCTGGTTCGCATTATGAAATGGGATTTAAGTTGTTTAACAAAGGCCCCAATGTGTTCTCGCCCAGATTCACAAACGGGTGCTAAGCTTTAGCACTCCTTTACTCCCGTTCATATGAAAGAGAGCGGAGGCGTGCTAAAGCTGAGCCCCTATTTGTGGATCTGGGCCTAAGAGTTAACTTTTGTTGACATAAAAAAAAAGGAGGTAGTAAATAGTACTTTTATGACTAAATGACTATGTGAATAATGGAAGGTACTTGAGAAATTTCCCCTGAATACCCTGCACTGGTAACCGGAGATGGATAGTATAACGTTCACTCTGTGCAAGCTGTGTGATCGGTCGCTTTACATAGCAATCACCTGTACAGCAATTCCTTTTTTCAGGTTTGCCTGAATTAAATTGCGAAACCAGCTCAGGAAGTAAAAACTGGAAGCAGCAGTGAATGAGGGGAAACCACGACATAGCAATATTCCAGTTATTCATTGGCCGGTTAGAAATGATGTCGCCGGCAGCCATTTTTATTTATCAAGAGTACTAATGCATTATTGAAAAATATCTTGTGTACTGGATGACTCTCGGTGATAAATGAATATAAATAAAAATGAAAAATGAAAATAAATAAATACATAACATAAAATCTCTCATAGGTGGCTAAGTGGAAAAAAGTCTTTGTTTTTTTTTTTTAATGTGGGTTTCTCAGAAATGCATCAGATAAACGTTATATAGAATACCGGAGGCTCCGCTGAAGGCCGAGTGTTCAGGGCGCCGCCATGTTGGATATTGGCACATGCGCAGTGAGCCCGATGAGTACGGCGACAGAGGAAAGGTCGCGCATGCGCAGGAGGGGTTGTGTTAGCCCGCGAAGCGTGGGTCAATCAGAGGGGACGTAGCGCAGAGGACTACAAGTCCCAGGAGCCTCAGCTGGATCAGGTGACGCCAGGGAGCCTATAGGGCGACAGGATTGCCGGGAGGAAGAGTTAGGAGGTTGAGCAGGGGAGCACGTTAGGCAGAGACGACCGGGAAGGGGAAGGTGAAGGAGCTCTGCGTGTAGAGAGGCAAGCAGCCTCTACACTAGGCCCCATACCCCCAGGCCCAGTTAGACCCTGAGTCACAGTCAGTTTGAGTTAATGTAGGGACAGGCCCTAGTATAGGAACCTGCCACTTTAGAGAGAGAGAAGTGTCAGAACCAGAGACTGTCGCAGCACCATTACAGAGGTTTGGGATCAGACCTCTTCAAGCACAGCAACAGCCAACCGGGTGGGATCGCCCTGGAAGTTATCCCTGACGCATCTTCATCGTCGGATCCTTTGTGAAGTCTGTTTGCAGGCCCGCTCGGCAGGTAACATCCATAAGTGCACCAACTATAAATCAGTACATAGTGGCTGCGCAGTCACACACACACATACTTTACTTTGGGGGTGGGGTTGTGGTGTGGGGAGTTGGACACGGTGTGGGTACACGGTGAGGGGTCGCGTCCTGCGAGACGAGTGAGTTACTGTGTCTCCTATACAGAGGGACACTTACTGTATGTCATGCAAGGTTATGGTTACCATTAGTAAAGTCACGGTTTCGGTTATATGCTATGTGCGTAGTATTACATTATTGTCCTGTGAGGAACCACTCCCGCTCTGCTGGGAGCCATTATAGGTGGAGACGCTGCACTTGGTAAGAGGTTATCGATATATATATATGTGTTGCCCCAGGCTCTCCGTGGCGGAGGCTTAGGCCCTGCGAGCCAACAGGTTAGACAGCATTGGTAGCGTACTGTATTCAGTAGGAAACAGGGCTACATTTCATATAGTACTTTATCTCCCAATGGGAATCAAAGCACTTCACAATTACAATATAGTCCACGGTAAGCAGCACCGTACATAGGATTTTTACTGCCCAGATGAGCTTACAATCTATGCTTTGGTGCAGGGAGATAACATGACTTGCTCAAGATCACAAAGAGCTGACAGCCGGATTTGAACCAAACTCCTCACTCAAGCTTCCTCAGGGGAAAACCTTGAGCTTGAAGCAAGGGGAGCTTGAATGCGAAACGCGTAGGGCGACCCTCACTGGCCACCGTAGTTTGCTGAGACGCGCCAGTTTTGAACTTGCTTTTCTGCCTCTGACACCTGGAAGAAACAGCCCAGAGATGGACGTCCATTAGGGAAAACTGCAGCCATTCTGAAGCATCCCCCGGCTGTGCACAAGCCGAGGTGAGAGAGACACGGCGATGGGACCCACCTCCAAGCTCTATCTTGGAGGGACAAACATCGTTACACCAAGGGTGTGGAGGAGACCGAGGTGAAGGGACCCCATAGACTCAGACTGCGAGTGTACCAGGAGAAAGGGAGACGGAATTGACACAGGCAGTAAAGCATTATTCAAAGTGCGTGGTTGAAGTAGATGTTTGTGAGTGTATTTATTTTTTGCCAGTCCTATTTTTAATAAAACGTATTATGCCATGCTTTTCTTCTCTATTTGTGTAAGGGTATAATATCACCGGGGAGGTTCCAAGAAGATCTGGGAATCCCCACAAAGGGTTAATTAACCCAGAAAATCACAGATTTCCATTGATGTTTGGGAACTTTGGAGACCCTCCCCAGAAGTGATTGTGCCCTGTGTGTGAATACCACAACTGAAATCTGTGTAAGTAGTCCGTTAGCATCTGGACACTCTGTATATGATACTGTTCAGTATTTATACTGTATTTTCTCCTATTTTTCATATATTTACCGGACGGGCTGAGTCTATCCGCCAGAGGACAACATCTTCTCTTCATATTGCTTCATCTTTGGAGGGTTGTGGAAACTCCACGCTGGACTCTGGCAGCTGGACTTGAGTATATTTCTGGACTTTATTTTTTGCCGGGACAGTTACCAGTGGGATTTTTATTTAGTAGTTTAAAGTTGTGTCACATATTTTATAAATATAGTTTGTGATTAGTGCTGCATCACCCCCTTTTTTCACTGCTCCTCATGCACTAACTCAGGGGTGTACCAACTTTCCCCCACTGCCTGCTCTCCCCCTCATCTTCGGCGGCAAATAACGCTGCGGGGTCATTTGATGCCGCGTTGCCATGACGATGTCATGATTTGAGTAATGGACGTTGCAAAGGCCTCATGCGCCCCACAGCACTAACTCAGTTACTGCACCCCTCTGATACAGGGAGGAATCACACTTGCACCAAACTAAAGCAGGTTTTGAGAAACAGGCCTGCAGTCACATAATGTTGTTTACAAACCATTCCATGTCATTCCCCTACAGATAATTAGTTGTCAGAGCAACCATGGGAGATCGGGTTGGGTACAGGTTCCCCGTCTGTTTGCTCTACCTTTCTCTAGAAGTTTCTGATAAATCATCTAACAAAGATTGCAGTTTCTTAGAAGAGTTTCAAGATAACTAAATGGTGAAAGGTCAAGAGGGGTATATACATAAACACGAGCTGTAAAGGTAAGTTAATAAAAGGTAATCAATTAGAGAGACAGGTGTAAAATGTAAAGTTAATCACTAATCATACATGATACACTGCTGTGTGTGTTCTCCCATGTTCTCCAATTATACGTGCATGACCACACTACTTGGTAATTCCTTCCTATCATCAACAGTGGAATCGCTGCTCTGGGAAATTACACTCCAGTTGGTTACTACAACGTGTAAATGTGACAGAAATTAGTTTAGACAAAAAAATAAATAATAAGAAATGGCAGCCCAGACAGTCAGTGCGTTGGGTTTGCTTCTCATTGCAATTTGTAAAAATGCTGTGAGGTTGGTGAGGAGGCTAGGAGTATACAGTATACACTCCGTTATTACTAATAAGAGTTTAATTACTAATTATACAGTTACCTTTTAACAGTGTTATTCTACTTCACAATACGAAAGGGAATTTCTACATTAAAAAGTCCCCCATACCATTTATTAACCAGATTCGTTAGACAATTTTACGTTTGGGGGGGGGGAAGCTGTAGTAAAGCAATATTTAATATTACAATAATGTGTAACTGTACAGACAAACTGAAACTTCTTGGCGGTGTAGTCTCATTCAGCTACATACACAAATTATTCCACCTAGCAATGAGACATTATCCTAGCATAGTTTCTGTTTGACTATATATCAGTAGAGAGAAAGAGGTGGAATTGCGGAGCACCACC
Organism: Ascaphus truei; assembly: GCF_040206685.1. Lineage (NCBI taxonomy): Eukaryota > Metazoa > Chordata > Amphibia > Anura > Ascaphidae > Ascaphus > Ascaphus truei. The sequence continues at coordinate 89,709,903 of NC_134489.1, forward strand.
GATATCCATCAGGGTAGCAAAAAAGAGGGGTCTCCCATAAAATATATATTAGGTACATGTAACACCAACGAGGTTAAAAAACGCACTGATGCGTTTCATGCACAATGCGCATTATCAAGGTGTTAAAACTTTCATAGAAACCGGCGGTTTTAAATCTGCCACGGGAGTGACGTAACGTGCCGATGACCTGTGGAACCCACGTTAATTGGTTCCGCGTGCGATACGTCAGCAGCCATTGGTAGGCTTTTTTCAATTACAAAAAAACTCTACTCAAAATCAGCCACACAGACAAGCAAACCTCCATAAACCCAATGCAGCTATAGAGATATGAAAAGGGCAAATCAAGGGGACGCCGAGTAACCATACATCCCTGGCATAACACACAAAGAAATATAAAAGGGCACCACTCAAAACCAAAACATATAAAGAGAACAATATAAAGATAACAAATGTATCAAAAATAGGAAATAATAAAACAAGAGCATCCACAAGTGTTTCTATTATTATCAGTCTCCTAATGAGTGGACCAAGAAGTGTACGAACTAAAAGAAAGTACAGACATAGGCTGGAAGGAGTCACATTTTGACCCATGTGACGGACTTTATATGGTTCATGACCTCCAGTGATGCAGAGTAACACATACTATAATCAAGAGCCCACACTCAAACTAGTTGATGTTTTCACGCTACAGAATTCATCAGACAGTACACCATATTTGAGCTATAGATGCCCACTTCATGAACAATGCTTAATAGGTTCTCTATGATTTATTATTGTCAGATCAGAGACCAGTAAAGAATTACAAAGCAGATTCCGGTTGTTGCCCCTTCAGGATAGCCATGTCCCTTTTTCCAATGTCAACTTACACTAGCTTCACTATTTCTTCACCTTCAAACTCCCTGTCCACTCTATTCAGTGAGCCTTAAAAAACGCTAAGCAAAACAAACAAGATCAGAAGAGCCTGCAAACACAGAATACTCCGTATTGTAATGGGATCCAAGTTGGAATTTTAAAAAGCCGCCACTATGCATGAAACATAATTGTTCTGTATGTTTCCACAAAAACCCCACCTGTGCGCTGTTTATTTATGAACACTTTTGTCCTTTGTTTCTTATTTCAACACTCTTTCAGAATTATTGATTTTGACTCTTGAAATTCCTTCAGCACTAAAAAAAAAAAAAAAATCTAATACATTCTAGTGTTTTCCAATGTTAACAGTACAAACAATTAACATGTTAAAAAGAAGGGGCTGTTAGAATGTTTGGATGAAAACACTGCTATGGGTAAACTTCACACGGAGTCAGTCCTGCACCTGAAATCACACACAGTATGGTAAAGTGCCCTTAGCATTTCAGAGCAGGAAAAAAAGAAAAGAAAGTCTAGCTCTAGCAATTAAAAACCACTATAACCCTTACTGAAATGTTAACTAATCCCACTTCCTTAACACGTGTAAAAAGCCTAATTAAACACGAGAGAATATTTTAATCCAATAGAAACTGTCACTAGGTATTCAATGTCATTGTTTACATTATCTGTTCATTTCCAGAACTGGCAGCAATGCTTATATCTGTGCATTTGTTTTCGCCCTGCCTGTGCTTGTAATATATTTCCGGTACATCGAAATCAAGTGACTTGCCCAAGGCCACAGTTTGCTTTTCTGTGAGCCAAGGGTTTCTTAGTGGGCTACTGTTAGGCTAAGTCCCCGATGGTGGCTGCCGCACGCGCGCCTGGCGTCCTGTGCACAGCTTAAAACCGCGATCTGCAGGGAGCGATGGGAGGTGCGGGGGGCGTGGCCAAAACGGAGGTGGAGGAGGGGCACGATCATGACGTCAGCCACAACACAAAGCACAGCCCAGCAGCCCAAAGCACTGCGCTTCCATTGGTCCAAGCTATTTGCCCTGCTATAGGCTCCCAGCGCACCACGTGACCGCACAGGAACACAATCGCGAGAAGACACTGGGGCCTGTCTTATTGAGGTTAGTGATAGTCTGCGGCGGCGCATGCCGCCTCGTGCGCCGCCATCCCCACCGGGTACCTAGCCTTAGCCACTGGGACATACTTTCCTTAACTATGCAATTCCACCATTCCCGCCTCCCCCCACCCGTTTCTTTAGAGCAGGCATGGCCAACTCCAGTCCTCAAGGGCCACCAACATCAATCAGTGACTCAGTAGAAGACTGAGCCACTGACTGAGCCACCTGTACTGACGCAGGGATATCCTGAAAACCTGACCTTTTGGTGGCCCTTGAGGACTGGCTTTGGCCACCCCTGGCTTAGAGGATGGAATTTGGGAGGCATCTGGAGCTGAACCGCACTTTTCCCCCCAGGTTCCTGGGCCCCGCTGATTCCAGATACTGTATACTTACCGGTATGGTTAATGGCATTTTTAAACAGCTGCCCAGTGGGAAGCCGAAACCAATGATTTTGTGGCTTCCTATTGGCCCAGGGGACCTGAGATTTGATAGCCATGTTGTTTCCCGTGAAGGGAGATATAAAACCAGTAAATACACTGGTAAGTATCGTGGAAACCGGGGCGTCCACGGTTCAGCCGCGGGAGACCCACTGGTGCCCATCCCGAAAAGAAAAAAAGAGGAAAAAAGGTTAAAAATAAAAATGAGTATGGGGGATTGGTGCTTTAACCAAGTGGTGTGTAACCTATATTTTAGCTGCATCCCCTAAATTTAAATGTTCACTAAGCGAGACCCCCACCTGTGGCCCGCGATAAAACATTACAGGATTGAGTCTACGGGGGTCCCTGCTTCCCCCCTCCCCACAGCTTTAATCTTAAGCTACAGAAACTAAGGCTGTGATGGGGTACCAAAACGTGCGTGGCGGTGCATGTAGTGGCGCAGTGCGGCGCCAAAACAAGTTGCATAAATCCAATGACACTGCTCATACTGCTGGCGACGGTCACGGCGCCGCCGTACTGCAAAGCGGACGGCTGGGGAAGAGACTGACAAATTCGTTTTTTCCTTGCGACGGCTGTGTCATGTAAGTGGTTCAGCCAATGAGGGCGAACCGCTCACGGCAACGCCTCTGCCACGCCTCCTCTGCTCTGTCTCCCCGGTATAATCAAGATGCTGCTCGGCGGCCGCACTGGGTGACATCACAGAATAGCGCTGCCGCCTTGCAACACTTGGTATAATCAAGGCCTAAGTTTCACTACAGCAGCAGCAGCCCATGTCTCTCTCCCTCTGTCTCCCTCTGTCTCCGCAGAAGCAGCCCGTGTCCCTCTGTCACCGCCGCAGCAGCAGAAACAGTCTCTCCGGCTCGGATCGGTTCAGTCAGCCTGGATGATGACGTCACAGATGCCCGAATATGGATATGCCCTTGTTCGGGCATCTATAACATCATCCCGGCTGACTGAGCCCGACAGACTGCTGCTGCTGCTGCAGAAACAGAGGGAGACGCGGAGACGCGGAGACAGAGGGAGACGCGGAGACAGAGGGAGACGCGGAGACAGAGGGAGACGCGGAGACAGAGGGAGACGCGGAGACAGAGGGAGACGCGGAGACAGAGGGAGACGCGGAGACAGAGGGAGACGCGGAGACAGAGGGAGACGCGGAGACAGAGGGAGACACGGAGACAGAGGGAGACACGGAGACAGAGGGAGACACGGAGACAGAGGGAGACACGGAGACAGAGGGAGACACGGAGACAGAGGGAGACACGGAGACAGAGGGAGACACGGAGACAGAGGGAGACACGGAGACAGAGGGAGACACGGAGACAGAGGGAGACACGGAGACAGAGGGAGACGGGCTACTGCTGTTGCTGCTGGGGAGACACAGAGAGACAGACTGTGCTGCTGCTGTAGTGCAAGTTAGTTTCTGTAGAATCTGTCAAAATATTAACGCTGCGGGGGTCCTTTGGCGACCCCCAGAAATTTGCCATCGACTCGCAACGTGGTCGCGACACACGAGTTGCGCACCACTGCTTTAACCCAAGCAATATAACCCCCATTTTAGCTTAAACTAGCTTAGCGATATCTAGCACAATTATATTACACAATAGACATACAAACTAGGTTATAAATGTGTGAAGTACATGCAAAACTAGCACAAATGATTACTTCTAATTGATACATGACCCCCCAGTAAGTTACCAAAAGGCCACTCTGAACATGTGTGATACATTGCATTAACAGACGATAATTGAGACTATGTTTGAGACTATGTTTGAGACAAGGTAGCGAAGGTTCTGTAAAAGCCACAGATAACAAAAGAACGTGCAGACGTTTTCTCAGGTTGGGCCACCTGGTCAGAGAAATCACAATATCATTTCACGGAAAGATGGATGAATACGAAACACTCAACAGTTCTTCATCAATAATATTGCCAGAGGGACTCAGGTGTTTGAATCCCCCACTGGCAACAGTGAAGGATAGATGGTATTTGATAGCAAGACATTTCTCGAATGCTCTCATGTATTAAAAATGTAAAAACAAAACCGATGAATTCCACCATGTAAAATTATACACCATCCGGATCAGGACTCCGGCATTTCTAACTTGCATATCAATAGGTTTTTTGTTCCTATTCTGCTAATTATGACAAGCATAGATAAACCTACTTTCTCACCTAGGGACTCAAGAATATACAGTATGCAACAGAAAATTATTTAATATTTGTTTCCCCTTAGGCTGAGTCCATAGAAGGACAGTCAGAGCTGAGCCGTGCGGACGCTCCGCGATGAGCCCCGCGGATGAGGACGTCTTGAGAGGGGGCTCCGTGGGCTATTGGCCCAGTGTCGTCAGTGGCCCGCCTCCCCCCCGATCGCGCTCGCTGGCTCGTCTGCTAGTTCATGCAATCACTCCCGATTGCGCAGACGAGCCTCAGCGTCCGCACGGCTCAGCGTGGCTCCCCCCCTATGGAATGTAGCCTTATGTAGAAATAATATAAGGATATGTCTGGGGGTTTAAGGTGAATTTCTGCGAGTCTGTCATTAAATAGTTAGTTGTTTTGGATGCTTGGAGTGGACACAGCACATATTGCAAGTAGGTTATTTTTACTCTAGTCACCTACTTTACCAGCGTGTGTATCATGAAGTATAATTAAGAGCATGACTTCGAATACACCATGATTATGTACACCACATCTGTAATCATAGGGACTGGAACTAGCTGTGCGGAGCACTGCAGCCCCTCCCCAGGGGTTATACATTTATACATTATGGCAGGGGTGCTCAACTCCAGTCCTCAAGCCCCCCCACCCCCCCCCCCAAAAGGTCAGGTTTTCAGGCTATCCCTGCTTCAGCACAGGTGGCTGAATCAGTCCCTGCTTCAGTACCTGTGGCTCATTCAGAGGCCCAGCCTTCGACTGAGACTCTGATAGAGCCTCCTTTGCTGAAGCTGGGATATCCTGAAAACTTGACCTGTTGGATGGGGGTGGGGGGCAATTTGAGCACCCCTGCATTTTGGTAATGTATGTATGTTACTGATTGCGTATGTATAGCACCCCCACCCAAAAAGTAGTTACTGCCATCCTGTCTGTAATCAAGCTTTCTTTATGCCATCTGACATCATGAGCCGTTAAAGTTAGAGGAGGCTTTTCTGCATGAATCATAAGCATTGGCCAAGTGGGATTTAAAAAAAAGAACTTGTATGATTCAATAAACGACAAGTGTACAACTGTTTGAAAGAGAAAAGCCGCCTTCTTGTCTAAAATGTACTAAAAAGGGCACTTAGTGTAATTTACACATAACCTATTTGCTGACGAACAAACTCAATAACAGCATTAAAGCAGGATAGGGCTATAAAGCAGCAGTCCAAGCTGCCCACCACCCTCTCTCCCCTTAAATATGTGCATCAATACAATACACACAATGATAAGTAATTAGCTGAGTTGACGTTTGAACCGTTCTCCTGTTATCGATCGGCGAAGATTCGTCTCAGGGGTTCACTAAAAATGGTCAGTGCAGCAGAAGAGGACCAAAGATGCAAAGTTCTGTGGGGAAGATCATGTGACCAGGCAGTCACTAGATAGAATTGGTGCACTGCTAGAGAGAGGGCAGGGCTCAAAAAGGGGCATGCGAGAGCCTGTTTCAGGTGAGAAAGGGAATGTGACTTTGCAAATGGTTGCTATAGAAACAAAAATGCTTGTTACATTATAATACATTAAAAATGTAATTCAGAGTTTAAAAAAATGCTAAACTATTTTCTCAGTACAGAATGTAGACATGTAGGAGATTGCTTGGTCTGCAGCACTTGATGATATCATACTAATAAAAAGATACAACTTGCAATTTATCTAAATTGTTAGTAAAAACACAGACTCGTTTCCTGTGGTTAAACATGTACACACACTTTGTTCAATTACCAAAAAAAGAAAGGAAACAAATTGACTTAAATATGAAAAATGTCTCAGTGTTTAATAGCCTAATATGTCTAATAGCAAACTGTCCCAACACGTTTCATTGCAAGACAGACTTCCTCAGGGGTGACTCCGGGGACAGTCTGCTATTGGACATACTAGGTGAGCCTATCAGAAGCACCTCCCTGCCGAAGGGGCCCTGAGATGGCTCCGAAACGTTGGATATGGATTTAATACCAGTCGTGCTGTGTCTCCTTTCCCAGTCATTTGATTATGTGAGCTAATCATTTTGTATATATGGTGTGCTGTGTGTGTGTGTGTGTGTGTGTGTGTGTGTGTGTGTGTGTGTGTGTGTGTGTGTGTGTGTGTATATATATATATATATATATGACAAACCTATACATTTGCACGCCCCGGGCGAGTGGATTTAACATCGTGGTGAGCTCCTATTGGCCCAAGCAGCACACGTGTGGTACTAGGTGGCGAGTAGATTTTTTTTGGTGATTTGTCGACCACTGTAGTGTGTGTGTGTGTGTGTGTGTGTGTATGTGTATGTGTATGTGTATGTGTATGTGTATATATATATATAGACAACATACACACACAGGAAGAAAGCAAAGGGTGGGTTCATCAGGCCTAATGTAATTAGTTCATAATTGAGTATTTCCTAACCTATGACCTTATGTGACCTTGCATGCTGCCTTAATGTAGTTGTTTTCTGTAATTTCCTTTCGAACAGGGTACATGTTCAGACAGGTGAATGAAGGACTCCCTCAACCGCCCTTGATGATTGCACCCATCAATTTGGTTGGGATTCAGCATCCAGAGAAAGTGATTCTTAGAGCTGTTCTATAGAGTGTGCGGCCCCGCGCGCGTGCCTGTGCGAACGCACGTGTCGCACGCTTTTTGTGTCTATACGTGAGCGACAGGCAAGTGGTCTGTGTGTGTGTGTGTGTGTGTGTGTGTGTGTGTGTGTGTGTGTGTGTGTGTGTGTGTGTGTGTGTGTGTGTGTGTATATGTATGAGTTAATAATGTATTACATAATATTTTTCAAATAAAAAAAAATGTTGCACAATAAAAATAACTTTTATTTATTCAACTTGACACAAACACACACACACACACACACACTTCAGTGGCGGTAGCGGAGCGAATTCTTTATTTTCCTTATCTTTCCCCCCCCCCCCATTTCTCGTCAGCCGGTTCCACGCTCCCTGCCGTGCGCGCGGCACCAAATATAGAATGATGGCCGACTAACCTCAGCCAACTAAAACTGCTGCGCGCGCACGCAGTATAGAACAGACCTATGACTATATGTCCTCCATCGCAGTGCAGTTTCTCCCCCCCCCCCCCCCGAGTACAACAGACAAAACGATTCTTATTAGATCTCTTCAGCACTTATACCTGTCTGCACACTGATTAAATGCCACTGTGAGAATGCAGTGCTATGAGCACGTAGCTAACACTTGGCAGCCGGTTACCAGTACGGACAATCAGTAACATGTCATTAAGAGTTTGCTGCTCAAGTGGCTGTTATCAAGAACATAGCTCGGAGGCAGCACTTGTCACATGGAAATAATTGATTAGACAATTGGTTCTCAACTCCTGTCCCAAAGAGCTACCAGCAGGTAAAGGTTTTCAGGATATCCCAGCTTCAGCACAGGTGGCTCAATCAGTTGCTCAGTCGATATCCCGAAAACCTGACCTGTTGGGGTGTATTGAGGACTGGAGTTGAGAACCCCTGGATTAGGCGATACACCAGCTACACTTTACCACTAACAAGTTTCTTGTACAAAAGGGACATGCAACACAGTACATCAGTAATGTACACTAATGTTTTTTTATTCATACTACCCAAAACTGCTTCAGCAGTAGGACTAAATATATATCATTTACTTCTAGATACATATTGTGACAGAAACCAGGGGATGGTAATAAATTCCGTATATAGGGCTCCCAGGATACTAGACAGTTTCTATCCTGTTTGGCCTGGGAGTGCAGCCTTATAATACATACACTCCATCCCACAGTTTGGCAAGCGCTGGAACTGAGGGATGAGAGATCCAGACCAGAGTTTGTCTGCTGCCTGATTTCTGTCACCTGTCATGCTAATTAGGAATCAGGTATGTAAGACTGATTTCCTGTTTGCTCTGGTCTCTCCACAAGAGCCAGGAGGCTGGAAGGCTGCTGAACTACAGAGGGGAGAAGCCTCTTCCCCAAACAGGTTCAATCTTTCTGTTCATTTGTGTAAGACTGCAAAAGTACCTTGTTTTGTTGTTGGGAGTGGAAAAGCCACTTCCAACCCTGAGTCAGGGATATCTAAGTTAAGTTATCGCTCAGGTGAGCAGCTTTTGTTTTGATCTGTTTTCTGTTGTATGCACTGTGGCAGTCTCAGTGCCTGGGACTGAATAAACCAGGCATAGCCTGTTTAAAGGAACAGTACGTGACGCCTCATCATTTAACCTACCCTAAAAGACCGTGTTCTAAACAGTCCCGGACAAACGACGGAGCCCCGGAGTAAGCCGTTTGTCACATATGGTGGAGAATGCAGGCAGAACACTAGGGGGTCTGCGGGTTGAAGAACTTTGAAAGAAAAAAAAAAAAAAAAAGTTTTTTTCATCCTCTGCAAACAAGATGGAAGACGTGGTGGGTGCGCTGGTACGCAATGTCGCTGCCCAGAAAGACGTGAATGAAACCCAGCAACAGCTGTTAATAGCCCAGCAAGAAACTAATGCAAACCAGCAGCAGACGAATGCAGCCCAGCAACAGCTGCTAATAGCCCAGCAAGAGATTAATGCAAACCAGCAACAGGCGAATGCAAACCAGCAACAGACGAATGAAGCCCTGCAAAACGCGAATGCAAACCAGCAAGAGACAAACCGCTTGCTGAGAGAGGAGCAACAGCGGTTCGCTCAGGGCTTACAGCAGGAACTCGAGATCCTGAGGGGGACTATCAGTAACCTTCCACTGGCAGCGGCAGCCCCAGTTCCGAAAATGACCAGGGCAAGCCACTACCTTCAGAAGATGGGACCCTCGGATGATGTGGAAGCCTATCTTCTCACGTTTGAACGCACGGCACAGAGAGAGGGATGGCCAGAAGCTGAGTGGGCTGGTCTAATTGCACCCTTCCTAAGCGGCGAACCCCAGAAGGCTTACTTTGATCTAGAGCCAGCCGAAGCAAACGTCTATGCAAAATTGAAGTTCGAGATCCTCGCCCGCCTCGGCGTAACCACGGCTGTTCGCGCCCAAAGGTTTCACGCATGGTCCTTCACGATGGATAAAGCCACCCGAAGCCAGATGTATGACCTCATCCACCTCGCCCGGAAGTGGCTACAACCCGAGATCAACTCAGCCAGCCACATCGTGGAACGGTTGGTCATGGACCAGTTCTTGAGGAAACTTCCCTCTGCCTTACGCCGTTGGGTCAGTCGGAGTGACCCCCACAATGCGGATGAGCTTGTGGCCCTCGTAGAAAGGTACAATGCAGCAGAAGAGCACCCGCAACCCACAGTCGTGGAGCAACCCCACTACCCGAGGTTCCAGGACTCTTCCAGAGACGGTAAAAGGGTACCGGGGTTAAGGGGCGCTGAAGAGCGGCGACCCCCTTCACGCAGCACAAGCAACAGTGGTTCGCACACTAAGGGCAATAGCCAACATGGGGAGCCGGGAAAAGGCTCTAAGTGGGACACAGACTATGTACCTAAATGTGTAAATTGTCATGAGAGGGGCCACACAGCAAAAATCTGCCCACTAAATGATGAGCCCATGCAATGCAACAGCGTGGAACCTTATTCGCTGTTGTCCCAATGTATGGGCCCTAGCCCAGAGGACCCCTTGAATAACCATCTGTGGGCATTTGTAAAGGTTAATGGTAAGAGGGTTCGGGCACTTCTTGACTCTGGGAGCATGGTCACACTAGTGTCCGAATACCTCTTGCCCATTAAGAAGAAACAGAGAAACAGTTCACAAAGAGTGGCAATTTGTTGTATACATGGGGATAATCATGAATATTCCACTGTTGATGTTTTTTTTGAAACAGAGTTTGGTTCTTTAGATTTCAAGGTGGGTATTGTACCCAAACTGGCACATGATGTGTTAATAGGGACCGACTTTCCCCATTTTCTAAAAATGTGGTCCCCCGCTCAGAATAGCGCCCAGAGTTCAATAGCGGACCATAACGAAGTATTAGAAGAAACAAATCCTTTCCCTTTTTCAGAAATGGAGGTTGACGAGGGCCCAAATAAGAAGGGGGAAAAGGAGGAGTGCTGTAAAATTCCCTTCCCCATCACTACTTTGGTAGGGAATACCCCAAATCAAGATGTTGAGCAGACACTTACCACCCCAGAACCGGATAAGACCCTCGCTGACCTAGAGGTCAGTCCTGGGAGTTTTAAGAAGGCCCAGTGGGAGGACCCCACATTAGCGGTAGCAAGGGGAAATATACGGGACCAGAATAGTACTCCTGGCCAACCAGATAGGTCACTTGCTTACCCCTACTTCGAGGTAGAGAACGACCTAGTATATCGGGTTGATAAAAGGAAATCAGTTACAACTAAACAATTGTTGGTACCACGGACATTCCGTAACGTAGTATTACACCTCGCACATAGTCATCCATTGGGGGGACACCTAGGGGTGGAAAAGACAAAAGAAAAGGTTCTCCGAAGCTTCTATTGGCCTGGGGTTCTGGCAGAAATTACGAATTATTGTTCCTCATGCCCAGAATGTCAGATCACCGCCCCGTTCAAGGCGTACCGCAGCCCATTGGTACCCCTTCCCATAATAGAGGTACCATTTGACCGGATTGCTATGGATCTAGTAGGACCCCTAATAAAGTCTGCTAGGGGACATCAGCATATATTGGTAATATTAGATTATGCCACCCGATATCCGGAGGCAGTTCCCCTACGTAGCACCTCAGCTAAAAACATAGCAAAAGAGTTAGTAGTTCTGTTTTCCCGGGTCGGGATTCCTAAAGAGATTCTATCTGACCAGGGAACACCATTTATGTCCCAAGTAACGAAAGAGCTATGTAAACTCCTAAAAATCAAGCATCTCAGAACCTCAGTCTATCATCCACAAACAGATGGTTTAGTGGAAAGGTTCAATAAAACCTTAAAGAGCATGTTACGGCGGGCGGTTGATAAAGATGGGAAAAACTGGGATTGTTTGTTACCGTACCTGTTATTTGCCATTAGGGAAGTTCCCCAATCATCCACAGGCTTCTCCCCGTTTGAACTATTGTATGGCCGACACCCAAGGGGTTTACTGGATATAGCCAAAGAGACTTGGGAACACGAGGTTACCCCTTACAGAAGTGTAATAGAGCATGTTGCCCAGATGCAGGACCGCATTGCTGCAGTCCTACCCATAGTGAGGGAACACATGGAGAAAGCTCAAGAAGCACAGAGGAATACATATAATAAGGGTGCTAGGGTCAGAATTTTTTCTCCAGGTGATAGGGTACTAGTTCTGGTTCCCACCGTGGAGAGTAAATTCCTTGCTAAATGGCATGGGCCATATGAGGTCTTGGAAAGAGTGGGAGAAGTAAATTATAAGGTAAGACAGCCAGGTAGGAGGAAACCTGAGCAAATATACCATATAAACCTACTCAAGCCCTGGAAAGATAGAGAAGTCTTGTTAACCCTAGTACCCCCAGGTCCGTCAGAGAATCAAGAAACTGACCCAGAGGTTAGCATAGCTGAAACCCTGTCTGTTCATCAGAAACGAGAGGTTCAGAATTTAGTGAGAAGAAACAAAGAAATCTTCTCTATACGGCCAGGTCGAACTAGCGTAATTGAACATGACCTAGTCTCTGAACCAGGGGTCCGAGTTAACCTTAAACCGTACCGAATCCCAGAGGCCAAAAGAAAGGCTATAAGTTTAGAGGTTAAAAAAATGCTAAAACTAGGTGTAATTGAGGAATCCCAAAGTGGGTGGAACAGCCCTATAGTCTTAGTCCCAAAGCCAGATGGTACAACAAGGTTTTGTAATGACTACCGGAAACTAAACGCGGTGTCAAAATTTGATACTTATCCTATGCCCAGGGTAGATGAACTTGTAGAGAGACTGGGCAAAGCCCGATATCTCACAACCCTAGACCTAACAAAAGGGTACTGGCAGGTTCCCCTCACAGAAAGGGCAAAAGAAAAGACAGCCTTCTCAACCCCAGACGGCCTCTTTCAGTATAAGGTGTTGCCTTTTGGCTTACATGGAGCTCCCGCCACATTCCAAAGAATGATGGATAAAATTTTAAAACCACATGCTCGGTATGCTGCCGCCTACCTGGATGATGTGGTAATCCATAGTGAAGATTGGCAATCCCACCTTCCAAAGGTCCAAGCTGTGCTTGACGCAGTCCGGTCTGCTGGACTAACTGCTAACCCCGCTAAATGCACTATTGGTCTGGAGGAGGCCAAGTATCTGGGATATTCTATTGGCAGAGGTTTACTCAAACCCCAAACACTCAAAGTGGAGGCGATACAAAATTGGCCAAGGCCAGTTACAAAAAAACAAGTAAGGACCTTTTTGGGGTTAATTGGGTACTATAGAAGGTTTATTCCCAATTTTGCAACTAAGGCAACCCCACTAACTGACCTCACAAAAGCAAGAGGACCGCTAATGGTAAAGTGGTCCCCCGAAACCGAACAGGCCTTTAGAAGCCTGAAAGAAGCTCTCTGTGCCCAACCAGTGTTGGTCACACCTGACTTCTCCAAAGAGTTCGTAGTCCAAACCGACGCATCTGAGGTAGGGCTGGGGGCGGTACTCTCCCAGGAGTCTCAAGGTGAGGAGCACCCCATCCTTTATTTAAGTAGGAAACTAAATCCCCAGGAGAAAAATTACTCCATAGTAGAGAAAGAGTGTCTCGCAATAAAGTGGGCTGTAGAGACGCTCAAATACTATCTGTTGGGGAGAAAATTCCGGTTGGTCACAGATCATGCACCTCTTACCTGGATGTGTCAAAACAGGGAAAAGAATGCTAGAGTGACCAGGTGGTTCCTAAGCCTACAACCCTTTAAATTTTCTGTGGAACACAGGTCAGGGCACAAACATGGCAATGCTGACGGGTTGTCAAGGATGCACTCCCTAATATCCATGGTCGCTCATCCCTCGAGGTCTGAGCTGGGGGGGAGGATATGTGACAGAAACCAGGGGATGGTAATAAATTCCGTATATAGGGCTCCCAGGATACTAGACAGTTTCTATCCTGTTTGGCCTGGGAGTGCAGCCTTATAATACATACACTCCATCCCACAGTTTGGCAAGCGCTGGAACTGAGGGATGAGAGATCCAGACCAGAGTTTGTCTGCTGCCTGATTTCTGTCACCTGTCATGCTAATTAGGAATCAGGTATGTAAGACTGATTTCCTGTTTGCTCTGGTCTCTCCACAAGAGCCAGGAGGCTGGAAGGCTGCTGAACTACAGAGGGGAGAAGCCTCTTCCCCAAACAGGTTCAATCTTTCTGTTCATTTGTGTAAGACTGCAAAAGTACCTTGTTTTGTTGTTGGGAGTGGAAAAGCCACTTCCAACCCTGAGTCAGGGATATCTAAGTTAAGTTATCGCTCAGGTGAGCAGCTTTTGTTTTGATCTGTTTTCTGTTGTATGCACTGTGGCAGTCTCAGTGCCTGGGACTGAATAAACCAGGCATAGCCTGTTTAAAGGAACAGTACGTGACGCCTCATCATTTAACCTACCCTAAAAGACCGTGTTCTAAACAGTCCCGGACAAACGACGGAGCCCCGGAGTAAGCCGTTTGTCACAATATGTATAGTGTTTATCGGACACGGTCACTTTTACAGCAGCCCTGTCACTATGTCTCTTGTGCATTTTATGGCTTTACTTTGAGAGATCTATTCTTGCCCTTTCCGACACCGTTTTTATTTTTAAAATATGACGATATCAGCGTTTCACATATGAAGGGTTCGGGTGGTGAAAATGAAGCACTCTCCAGAGCCCAGTGCAGTCTAAAGATTACAATAATCACCTCAGAAGCTAGAAACTGAATTTAATCTGTTTTTGTAACACTGGAAAAGTGTGTATTAATATATAAGCTATGTGGTCAGTTCACAGAACGTTAAATAAAAACAAATAAAAAAGACCATTAACATTCTATTTAACACTTTCATGCCTGCGAAGCATAAACCTATTTGCTGCCAGAGAGGCACATCTGTTATGGCGCCTCTGACAGCACATGGGGTTAAGGAGGTAGTACTTAAAAAACATCCATGTGTGTTTTCTTAATATGACAGCACAAGCCCCATCAGGTTGGATAACACAATGCAAGGCCACAAACACTGGTTACTAGCATAAGTGCCAAAGTGCTGTTTAATAAAAGGGAGCGTCGGGAACAGAACACACATTCATCTTGTAGGATACGCAGAAAGCGTGCACCTCCATATATGGTGGCAATTAACCCTGTCACTGCCTGAGAACAGCATTGCAGGTCACTCTGGAAGCTAACAGTTTAACCCAGGGGTAGCCAACACCAGTCCTCATGAGTCACCAACAGGTCAGGTTTTCAGGATATCCCTGCTTCAGCACAGGTGGCTCAATCTGTTGCTCAGTCTACAACTGCACTACACTGCAAAACCTGTTCATAGCTCTTGAGGACTGTAGTTGGCTACCCCTGGTTTATGTGGTGTAAGTTCTGCAGAGCTCAAACATTGCCGTGTAAGTAAATACTTATTACAAAAAGGGGCTTTGTTTCATCACATGATTGTGTTTAGATTTTTAGAGAAAGTGTGCTCTTAAAAAAAATAAACGGGGGGGGGCGTCTTATTATAGAGCAAAAAGTGTCTGAGTAACCTCGTGAGCATCTAGTAATAGTGAGCATCTAGTAATAGAACGGGTCTCTTCTTACACAAGCATTTTGTACACACATGGAACATATTATATGTGTCAAGTCTATAAGCTTTCGGTTGTAAATACAAAGAGTATTAGAGTAGCTAAATGATCAGTTAAGATCATAGCAAGTTCTTTCAATTATAAGGTTTAATTTTCACCCAGGAGCAATGGGAAAAAATGCTATGAACAATAAATAAACGCAGTTGAACTGACCTGGATGTCAAGAAGAAATCAGTCATGGACAACCTAATGGTCACATTTTTACAAACTAACTTCTCTCACCAGTATCTTTCCTTAACAAACAGTGTGTAACTTCCACTCTATCCAACAAAGCCCCACAAAGCTCCTTGCCATAATACTACACATGTAACTCATTTAAAACGTAGAAAAGAACATACATCTGGCACAACGTCTGCCAAAAACTAAAAAAATTAAATTAAAAAAAAGATATAATGATTCTGTCATTTCTCAAAAAACCTGGAATAAGCATTTATTCAAACATGCTGCAAACCCCACAAAGTTCTGAGAGGAAAGTCAGACAAAAAAAAACAAGTTTATAGACAAGGAATAACCATTTGCAGCATGATTAACTATCAGCAAAAACAAGAGAGTTAAAAAAAAATGTCAAAAATGTGAAGAAGTTCACAGAAAAATGAGCATTATAGCATTTAGCAGCTGGGACACTGGTTTTTAGGTGTGTTAATGCTGACTGCGCACACACACTGGAACAAGTGTGCCAGCTATAGTTACACTGCAATGTCATGGAAAAGGCATGTGGGACACTGCCCATGTACATGGATACTACAGCATGTGCTTATAAAAACAGCTGGACACTTATTCTTATGAGAAAGGTACAGTATGCTTGTATGAAGCTGGTTTTGACATTGGTCTGATTCTCTTGTACATGTTCTTCATAAGTACTGAGACTTTTCCAGGGAAATGTAGAATGATTAGTGACCAGATGCAGATTTGCTGTGAGTTTGGTACACCCTGCACCTTGCATCTCATGTCAGCAGTGTAGCTCATTCTTACAAAAAAAAGGCATAGGCAGGGCTCTGGGAAAATAGTGACACAACCCTATAAATGACATGTTAATGTGAAACTTCAGAAACAATTCCAAGGTCACAAGGTGCTTTTTGTAATGCGATGTCCTGGTCTGTTATTTACACCTTATATTCTACACAACTAAAAGTCTCATACATCAACATGACCTTATATGAATAGATCATTTGTATAATAATGATACAGTATTCAGCACGGTCCTCTCACTGTGCTATTTATTGCCATTGTCCTTGAGCCAGAAGACCCTCAATAACGCTGCAGTAATAGTTAACCCCCCTAGTGCCAGACGGGTCACTGTGCAGAGCACTGGAGGGGTAACTTCATTACAAGACCTTACTCCAAATCCGGACCCGGATCATACACAATGATCACCACCCTCAGCCTGGAAATGACCAACTTCACAAACTGCAACAACGACAGTAATACTAAACCGAGACAATGCAACGCAATCCTTTGTGTGTCCCTGGGAGACCATGACAATAGAAGGCACTGCCCATGGCAGCATGTAACACATGCAGAGGACACATGCAAGAGATGGAAAGTGGACGTTACCTTCAGAGCAGCATGTGTGCAGAATCACCGGGGGACTCAATCCTTCCTCTGAGATCCCCAGCACTGATCTCTTCTGTACACTGCAACATCCACACCACGCCTGGATCACCCAGCCAAGCAGAATGGGGCTCGGCTGGCTCAGGGTTGGACTTGTGCTTGCGAGGGGTAGAGTCAATAACAGACACGCCCTGTGCACCTAACCAGATATGTTCAATTGATAACAACATTCGATTGCAATAGTAGATAGATATATAGTCTTTGCATTGCAGTGCCCAGGAATAATTATTATTAATAATACATTTTCTGTCAATTGAGATTCAAATCATTCTCTTTACATTTACATAGCATGAAGTTGAAGAAAAGACCGGTCCACCTAGTTCATGCTATGTTCGATTTAGTCGACTATGATACTCATCCTATATTTGTATTTATTTATCCAGTGGAAGGCAAACAATTAAACTGAAGCAATAGCCAATTATGTCTCATAAGGGGAAACAATACATTCCTTCCTCACTGCAGTATTGGCAAACAAATGTATCCCTGGATCAACATCCATCCTATGTTTGTATACATTTCCTTTGTAAAAGGATATATAACTTTTTTTTTCTTTTTTAATATATTCTATCTGGCATCACCGTCTCTCTTGTAGCAAATTCAATATTTTAACTGCCCTTACTGTAAATAACCCTTTCTTCTGCTGCTAGTGAAATCTCCTTTCCCCCAATCTCAAGGGATGGCCACGTGTCATGTGTCCGGTCCTTGGGATGAAAAGTTCTCTCAAAATGTCCTTGTAGTGACCTTCAATATATTAATAAATAGTTATCATAGCCCCTCTTTGATAAAGCGTTGTAGTGCGTGAAACGCGTTGGAGTAGTTTGTAGTCATGGCTGCCATGCATCTCTTATGAGTCATTAAATCTGTTTTACCAGCAACTATTTTTCGGACACTGGCTTTTCTCATGGGAGCATGCCCATGGAGTTCTGACGCAACAGGTGCCATAAGTAAAACCAGGTCCCAGACTTATCAGGCATTCTGGTTCCATTGCTACCAAGGACATTTTTGTGACATCATGGATTTGTCAAACTCTTTGACAAAGCGCCCTGTGCGCGTTAGAGGATCCGTCAGGACTCTCTCTATCTGCATGTTTTTTAATCAATACATTTTTTCAACGGACTATCTGTCCAATGTTGCATTTTTTGGCTGTGCTCCGGTTCCCGTTTGGATCCTTCTCTCTGCCGATTGCCCCACCTGGATGCACGCTGTGCTGGAAATGCTGTAGCTTCAGTGAGTACATGTTTATAACTACCCTTTGCCTTACCCGAGTGAAGCAGTCTGCTCTGCGGGGAACCGCGCTGTGCTGAAGCTGTCGGAGCCCTTCTCTGAGATCGTGAGTAACCGTGTCAACATTATTGTGCTTATTTTGCTAAGCCAGTTGTTCTATAGCCATATAGTATTGTGTGATTATTGGCTAAAAGTGGCGTTTTTTTTGTTACTAGTCTCACTTATCTCCGGTTTCTATGGTTGGATCGGGGACTGTTTATTCACAAACACAAAAACAGGCGAAGACATTAAGGATTTATTTTGCAAGATTACAGCTTTTTTCAGCTCAATACTTAACATATGTTTTTGGAGCTTTTGGGGGTTAATTGCAGCCCACTATCCTTTTGGATACCACTGTAGACACACAGATATATATATATATATATATATATATATATATATATATATATATATATATATATATATATATATATATATATATATATATATATATATATATTGCTTATAAAAGGAGAAAGGAGAGGCATTTACGGGAGAACTATTTGAGGGGCAACCAGGGGGACTTTTCTATCTGGGTCCCAGGTTGCGGGTACCTTGCTTCAATCCATCTTTATCCTGGTTTTAACAAGACACTTAAAGAGAGACTGTCTCCTAGAACCAAAGTGAATAAATTCCAGGGACGTGTTTAAGGGGTTTCATCTGGGTGATTGATGCATTTTTTTTAACCCAAATCTGACACCTGTAAGTATTTTGTGTCATGTCACTGTGTGGTCAGCAAGTGCTTGTACAGCCAGAGCCCCCCCCCCCCCCTCCACACTGCTCCTTAACCGGTTTAGTTCTCTGATAAGGACCGGCTGGGCATAAGGGTAAATAAATCACTTGACTGACAAACACTTCCTTATCCAGAAGCCCCTAAGAAATTCAACTGGTCAACTGTGGGATTTCACCATTAACCAAACGGCACCTTGGACTGGTTTTATAGTAAGCACTGGCGCGCATGCAGCCGCACACACGGCTATGCGCGTGCACGTGACATGCACGTTTTGTGCCTATAGGGTGCGTGGCCATGACATGAGAAGGGTAGGCCTCACTGTGATTGTCTCAGTGTCACGTGGCGCGCCAACAGCGCGAAAATACAAATGTCATCTTTCCTCAGATCAGCCGCACGCGCGTCTCAACTATATCAACGTCAGGTTCATACATGCAATTATCATTGACGCGCGTGCATGAACTAACTATATTACAGGCCTTAGATAAACAGTTCTGCTCAAGCTTTTGTATAAAGCTTTTCTGCTGTCCCTTTTTACCATATTGAATGTGGAAATCTATAGGCTACTTTTTGAGCCACATGTGAAGGACGACTACTGGCTTTATTCATCACAAGATGGAATTCCATAGCTCTCACTGATTACTGTATTACTGCATATTCTTTACACAGTCAAGCTGGCGGTTTTTAAAATTATTATTTTTTTCCCATTCAATATGTGCATCATTACAATCTGCACCCTGACAAGTAATTAGCTAAGTTGCCGATCGATCCGTTCTCCTGTAATCGATCACCGAATCGAGGGTTATTTAATTCACTGCTGGGGCAGCACAAGAGTACCCAGGATGCAAAGTTCTGTGTGGAAGATCATGTGACCAGGCAGGCAATAGATACAATTGGTGCACTGCTAGTGAGAGGGCGGGGCTCAAGAGCCAGAACCGGTCTCAGAAGAGGAAGGGGGGGTGACTTTGTAAATGGTTTCTATAGACACAAAAATGCTTCCTCCAATAGAATCCATTAAAAATGTCTTTAAATGTTTTTTTCCTTTTTCTTTTTAAATGCTACAAGTATTTTCTCATAGTACGGAACAAGTTAATAAAAAATTTAAAAAAAACACGTAGAATATTGCTTGAACTGCAGCAGTAGAGGACTTACTGAAACTAATCACATACGGAGAACGCCAAAATGTATTAGGTCTTTAGCCCTTATTCTCTAAAGTGCCCCATTTATGTGCGATAACGCTGGGTCGGCGCTCTCGCACTTCACAGAATAAGGGCCTTTGTTGTCCAAGTAGAAGTCACACACACTATTATATTGCTGGGCCCTGTGGCAATAAGGCACTTCAAACTGAGCACATACTCATTCTGAGTGAGCATGCAGGTTAGAGATTTAATATATTTGTTTAGTGCATCTCGGCATGATCACAGAAGAACCCTGTCAGACATTCCATCAGCAACTCATGTGTCACCAACATAGCTTAAGTTGGGAGCTTTTCTACACAAGCATCCATTGTTGTTATTGTTGCTGTTTCTTCTTTTTTTTTGTAGTATACAAAAGATGCCAGTAATTAATTACATTCATATACATCCAGATAATGTCCCCTACTCCAAGAATTAAAGTTGTTTTCATTGTTATCAGAGTTTAAAAAACAAACAAAAAAACACCCTCCCTGCTAGAGAGTCCAACAGCGCAATGCATTCCTGGCACCACTGGCAGAGGCAGGGTTAATGAAAACCATCATTAATCCCTTCATATTTCTATAAAATAAACCAAAACCATACTGTATATTGTAAATGGCTGAGATTCATTTGCTTCCCTATTCTCATCCGCAAAGTCCTACACCTCCCACAATAAATGTTGTATAAACTGCCTTAGAAAAGGTGTTACCCTTTTAGGGAGGAGTGGCTCAGTGAGTAAAGACACTGACTGGCACTGAGCGTGAAGCAGGGGAATTCACGATGACGGCTCCTTGTAACCTTGGGCAAGTCACCTTATCTCCCTGTGCCTCAGGCACCAAAAACATAGATTGTAAGCTCCACAGGGCAGGGACTGTGCCTGCAAAATGTCTCTGTAAAGCGCTATGTAAAAATACAGAAAAAAAGGAGAATAGTGTTACCAGCGATAATGCTTCATAATAGTAATAATAATATTATTACAGTGATTACTCAAACATGTGATTTACAAAAAAGGCCGCCAAGGCAAAAAATGACCAACACAGATCAAATGATACAATAAAAAACAAACAACCGGCGCCTATAATAAAGTGAATAAGTTCTGACCAATTGTAGATTCAGTCTCAAATGCCAAACAGTTCTTGGAAAGTTCTGGGCTGGTGTCTCATAGAATAAACAAAGAAACATAAATGGCAAGAAAGACAAAGAGAAAAATCATAGTGTAACCCTAAAAATAAACATCAAACACTAACAAAGAATAACCAAAATAGCTATAACAATTTAATAAAATAATGTAAATATATAAAAAAGCAAACAATTGTTTACATTATTTTATTAAATTGTTATAGCTATTTTGGTTATTCTTTGTTAGTGTTTGATGTTTATTTTTAGGGTTACACTATGAGTTTTCTCTTTGTCTTTCTTGTCATTTATGTTTGTTTGTTTATTCTATGAGACACCAGCCCAGAACTTTCCAAGAACTGTTTGGCATTTGAGACTGAATCTACGATTGGTCAGAACTTATTCACTTATTCACTTTATTATAGGCGCCGGTTGTTTGTTTTTTATTGCTACATAAAACTAGCAGCGCTATACATGAACATGCTATTATTATTATATTATTACCCCTATGAGAAGATACTTTAGTGTTACCCTCCTGATATTTGTAGTTGTAACAGAACGATGGCATTTTTCTTGCCTATCTACTTTAATCATGAAATTCTAAAAGGTGCTTTTAGACTCAGCCCTGCTTACAACTGCTAAGCTATTTCCTCAGGAAGTCAGTATATATTGTATATCCTGGAAAAATTTGCACAAATAAGGATTCCATGTTTTAGATTTGAACTGAAAAACACCAACTGATCTGGCACTTCCAATTTTTATTTGGTTAATCCAGAAATGAAACATCATTTCCTAATTTCCTATTGAGTTCCACCTCTTGTAGCATCTCAGCCACAGGTAACGACAAAGGCTACGGCCCCAGTGCCTGCGCTGCACGCTCATCTGCCAGGCTGGCGGCACGTACAGCCGATTTCCCCGGTCTGCAGAGAGCTGCAGGGGGAAAGACAGGGGGGCGTAACGGGAGTGACAGGGGCGCGGCCATGTCACCCGGCAGGTTCGCCCTCATTGGCTGAACCACCGGGGGTCGTGGCCTAGCACACCGTCAGGTCTGAACTCAATTTTAATGTGAGAAAAACGCGCAGCAGCCCCCCCCTCGTGGCGGGCCCGGCCCCATTGAGGGGCGGTTCGTGTCCCCACAGCGCCCGCCATAGCGAGCGCTGCAGTAGCCAGTGGGGACCTGGCCAAAGGCAACACAAGAAGAGTGCAGAAACCAAAAAAAATCAGTAATAAACACCGTGTCTCAATTTTTTTGCATGGTTTACACACTTTTTTCATCAATTGAAAAACACCAGAACCCCACACTAATTATTGCACATAAAATTAGAAAACAATGGTTTAAAATGTAGAGGTGAGACATAGTAAAATGCCATCCATTACATCCAATTCAGCTTCCCAAATGGAACTGCAGACATGTTGACTCTCACGGAGTATCACTCGCTTCAAGTGATATTTAGCATCACTGGTCTCAAAGACTTCAATGGAGCGGTCATTAAAGTCAGAATGTTTCCTTAAAATTCTATTTTTGGGGGTCGAAAACCCTCAGTTTTCACAGATTTCAGACCCTCCAGGCTGACATTTCTGGGACTCTGGTTTTGATCTAGTTCACTCAAAACACGAGCAGGTGGCCACAGGAAATCCAAGTCCAGCATTCAGCAAACCACCGAAGTGGATCCTTATTTGTATAAACTCATTTTCCAACACAAAGATATGAAATAAAAGTTCCAGAGGTCGAGTACAACAGGAGCGGCCAACTCCAGTCCTCAAGAGCCACCAAGGTCAGGTTCAGTCAAAATCCCACCTGTGCTGAAGCAGGGATATCCTGAAAACCTGACCTCTTGGTGGCCCTTGAGGACTGGAGTTGCCCAACCAAGAGTACAGCAATAACCGGACCTTATAAAATGCTGTAAGCCCGTGTTCTGCCAGTGAGCATCAATGCATGGAAAATCATTCTAGCAGGGAAAGGAGGATTAAAACACCTTAGAGAGAAAAAAAAATAAAGTATTGCCCAGTCTCTGCCCCATTATAAAAGCACAAAACGAACAGAACTTAATTATTTGTCAACAGTACGTAAATCCGCACTGACAGGAGAAAAGCCAGAGTTAAAATACCGTAACATCTTATGTTTTCAGTGACCCAGAAAAGAGAAATTAAGCCTTTACTGCCATCACTGGGACGTTTTCAATGGCCACAAAGCAAGCGCTTATTTGACTTGAAAACAAAACCAAATAGTCACAATAGCAATGTTTAACCCCTTGTGTGTGGCCAGGGTGGAATGCACCTGGAAGCCCTCATCACATGAAAGAAAAATCTGGCCACAGGTACAGAGCAAACATGATTTTACAATCACTACTCCCCACCTCCACATACCTACTGCAAGTGGCAATGATATCCAGGGTTTCCATTTCTGCTAAAAAGGCACCAATCACCTAATTTTAACATATTAAACCATTGCTTTGTCCAATTTGGCCCCAAATAGAACATTTAAAAAAAATATATGTCTGTCTCCATATTTGTCTTATTTGCCTCCCTGTGTATTTAAGTGAAGCATAGCACTATTCAAATACTGAATGCAACGTTAATCTGCTTATTTCCCTGTTATTTGTAACCTCACTGTTACCATAGAACCCACTGTATCTTCTGAGAATGAAGCCTCGCTAATCTGAATGATATAAAATCAGGGGTGCTCAACTCCAGTCTTCAAGACCCCCCAACAGGTCAAGATTTTAAGGATATCCCAGCTTCAGCACAGGTGGCTCAATCAAAAACTGAGCCACCTACGCTAAAGCAGGGATATGCTTAAAACCAGTCCTGTTTGGGGGGGGGGGGGTTCTTGAGCACCCCTCTTATTAAAAGGACAAGTCAGTAATAGTCTGATTCACAAAATACACAGGAGTCATCAGGATGATACACTTCCCTGCTCCTGATGCAATTATCTGGCTTAACTACCTGAATGTAAAATGAGTTGTTCACGACATCAGGCACATGAAAGTAAGCTGTGATGTGGGCAGTATGATGGGGGAAATGACACTTACACAGTGTTCCCTTTGCTCAGGGGAATGTATGCTCAATTCATATGAACAGGGCTAACCATTTCCTGAGCAAGGGAAAGACCACTTCACAGTATAATGTTTAAGGGGCAGATTTTATAAGTCAGTATAGGTCCACGTAGTTGAACTGATGCTTGTTGAATGAGCCCTATAACTACTACTGCTTTCATAAGGTGTTATCTGAAACTTTCCTTTATGTGAGAGTTTCCGGTTTATCTTTAGAGTAATTAGCCAATTCGTATGACGGCCATTTTTAATGTGCCCCCCACAAACATAGTTTTTCCTGTTAAGAAATCTATTTGACAAAGTGATACCAGATTCTGTACGACAAACTTGGAAGGAGACGCGGTCACGCGGACAGTACTCGAGGTTGGAAGCTGTATCTGGCGCATCTTATTAATTGAAATGCTCATCGCATTATTGAATTATAGGATTTTGAGGTTTGAGCGACTCTGGGACCCTGTTTTAGGGGGGGGGGGGGAGAAGGGAGGTAAGACAGATCTTCACTTACCTTATAGAAAGGCACTGGTACGGTCATCACTGTATCCAGGTACAGCAAACTAAGCAGCATCTTCCTAACGGATTGTAATGTTTGAGCTACCAATACTATGTTGGTTCAACTGAGATTGTATTTTAGTTAAGGTTATTGTATTCAATATCACTGTGAAACGTATGTATATCCCCATTCCTTCCCTCGCCCACTTATTGACCATTTCTCCTTTTCTGTACCCAAAAAATGCAATTTAACAAAAACAAAAATCAAAAAATGCGCATGTAGCCCAGTGCCCCATGTTATACATTTCCGGCCCTAAAGGAACAGGCAGTGTTGGGGTTAAATTCCTCTCACATGGGCCAGCATGAGTCTCCCCACTGGGATGTTAATTTGTTGCGGTTTGTAGTCTGGACACAGTTGGAGCATGTGCCTGGAGGGGGAGGGGGGGATTTGAGGGGAGGGGGTTATTGGAGGGGGGGGGGGCTCATTGGAGTTGTGCTGCCCAGTTACTGGAGCTTAGGAGAGGGACCCTCCTCTTGTATAAAAGTTGGCTCCCTTTAAAATGTAGGTGTGTCCCAGTGAAGGCAACGACTAGCCGAGGGGCCTCAAGCTCCTGGGAGGCCTAGTCAAGGAGAGAAGGGTCCTGCGAGCATAGCTCTGACAGAGATGCAAGCTACGAGGGGTAATCCCTTTGAAAACCTATGTGATTGCACCTCTCTTGCATGAGAAAGCTGATGTACTTTATGAGCTGGTCCGCCAATAAAAGATGTTATACTGTTCCTGGCCTGGGACTACAGTCATTGTAATGTGTTCCTGTGGGGAAGAATCCCTGCCCCTGGCAGAGCTCTGCAGGGTGGAGGCACTGCAACATCCGGAAAACCTGTCCTGTTGCCCTACTCCCCATACCATCGCGGAGATTTAGTCCTCCTGAGCGCCAGCAGGTGAGCACCACAGCACCGTATCACAGTTACCGGGGGGCCCAGTCAGCTGACTCAACTTCAGCGTCTGGCTGCCGAGACTCTGATTGCCAACGGGCCCCAGCTCTCCGCAGCTGTTACGAGCTTCTACCCCTCTGGTGCGCCCCCCGGAATCCCGACCCACGGCCTGCCTCTCACCCTCCGAAAGCCGGGCCCACGGCCTGCTTCTCGCCCTCCGGAAGCCAGGCCCACGGCCTGCTTCTCGCCCTCCGGAAGCCGGTGTAAAAGTGTGTGTGTGTGTGTGTGTGTGTGATTGCATTATGGGGGAGTGGGGGGGAGATTGAGGGAGTGGGCTTGAGCGAGAGGGGGTCATTGAGTGATAGCGGAGGGGTGGGGGGAGGAGAAAGAGTGAGAGGAGAGCAGGGGACTTAGGAAGAATGAGAGTGAGGAGAGATACATGAGGAGAGGGAGATGAACAGAGGGGGGCAATAGGTGAGGTGTAAGAGAGGGGGAGGTGGGCCCCCGATGGAAACTCTAGTCCTGGGCTGAGCGAAAGCTGTCGGAAGCCCTGGCTATGTTTGCAAGATGAAAAAGCAAACATTCTTCTCTATAAATCACCTTAATATGGTTTGGCATTGTCCATGCAAGGCAAAACTGTAATATTTAAATAATTAAATTATAATTACACAAGTAGAAAGATCACGCAAATCGAATGTAAACGAATGTAATTTTATTTCTCACTTTGACATTTTCAGATAAGATATCATGCAATCTGCCAGTGTATCCATACATCTTTCATATTAAGAGCTAGAGATTTATCCTGGGACAATTCAAATTACAACCCCCTTTGTTCTTGGAACGGTTTGGAATATATAACATCGCAGACCTATCAGCAAAAAGGTCAATTATTTGGTACATCTCTGATGCATGTGTGTGTTCTTATTTTAAAACACAAGCAACATTTGATTTACTTTTCAATTTGATCGCTTTGTTTCCCTAAAAAGAATGCTACTTCACCGACACATCGAGCTAAGAGCATACACATTTGTAGAAGACATTACACACGTTACAATCTAGACATGTACAAGTTTGAACAATGCTTTTTCCTCTATTCGCCAACAATGATCACGAGACGTGTGAAAAAACAAACAAAAATTAATGACATTTGGAGATCAAACTGGTAGAAAAAAAAATGTTACATTTAGAAATACTAATACCAGATATGGGTTGTTACAACTAAGAGAAGATTTCTGGGGGGGGGGGGGGGAGTTTGGTAAATAAGTTAACTTGAAAATGGTCAGAGTATGTTAAATTGGTATGTTTTCTTTTCTCCATGTTTTAATATTTAATATTTACTTACAGTGCAATTCAAAGATATTCCCCTCATGATAGCAGACAGGCCTGCATTAATCCAATGCCTCACAGTCTGGCAGTACAGGAGGACATCAGTAGTAACCCGTTTGTTTTCTATGAGAGGTGTAATTACAATAGTAATTGTAATAGTACAAATCTGAACAGAATACTACTGAACCAATCAGCCCTGCTGCACAAGGAATTCCATAACCAGAAGGCAATGCTTCTCTTGAGATAATTAACTGTAGTCATTTGTTTTACACCTGTAATAAAGGGACAGATATCATGGAATACCGAACTATAGTTAAGGGGTGCTCAAGACCTCCAACAGGTCAGGTTTTAAGGCTATCCCAGCTTCCGCACAAGTGGCTCAATCAGCCACCTGTGCTGAAGCAGGGATATCCCAAAAACCTGCCCTGCTGGGGGGTGGGGGAGGGGCTTGAGCACCACTGAACTGTAACATAATAAAGCTGGCTGAGAAACCCCATACAACCGAAACTCGAAAATCTGACTGTCTGATCAGATACTAGCACAAGGGCCGCCATGGGATGTCGCAGCTACCTTATCATAAAAGCCATGTTTACATTTAATGTACATTACAAATCAAATGCATTACATATTTATTTGCTTAATCTTTTAAAAGCTCTTAGAAAATGTGGCTGAAAGTGTTTAAATTACCCATCAGTGCTGCCCATATAGAGCTGAAGAAGTTAGTTAAACTACTTATTTTCTTCCATTCATATTCTTGCACTGAAATGCCATTTGTTCCTACAATTCTTAAATTATGTGCTCATAAAAAGTGGCTCTCGATCTGCATACGCATGATAAATAACAAACATAAAAAAACTAAACATAGACTGAACAAAAACTGACAACCTTAATAAATAGATCATACAATATTCTTAACAGTGTAAGACAAAAAAATAATAATCACTTAAACAATAGGTACACACATTTACAGAACTTTGTACAGGGAAAAGTTGTTCATGGTGTTTGTAGTTTTAATATTGTTATAAAGTGTCTGTATTGTTACTGTTGAAAAAAAAGTTACAAATATATCAAACAAAATAGAGGCATTCACAAGATTAGCTTTACATTCTGTAAATAAGTGAACAAACAAATATTTTCTATTGTCTGGTCTACATCTTGCAGGTTACATACTGGCAGTTTCTCCTTGAGGAAAACCTTTTAACTGGCACATAAGGGTTAGAACAAGGCATAACGTTGTCTTTGTTAATGTAATGGACCCTAGTGAGTTGTTCCCTGGACACACCCAATTTGGCAAGATACTGTAGGGAAGGATTGTTCTACACATTCATTTTTCGATACTATACGCTTAGCTCAGAACTCAAGGTAAACACACCTGCTCTCCTCACAGTCATTTGTTTTGGTCAAGTAACATTTAGGGGGCATTCTGTATACTCCAAAGTGGCAGCTTGAGCCATTTTTGAGGAAACCCCCTCCATTGAAGCAGCCATCGACTTCAAAGTATATAGAATTCCCCCCTTTGTTGTCACCTTTACCCTACAGCAAAATGGCGACTGCAGTAGGCTGCAATGCATTGAGCTCAATATTTTTTCTTCTCAACCTGGATTTCATGTCATTTTATAAGGAGGTGTATATATAACCAAGCGAAAATAGACTTTCCATGTCATTGGGGGTTACCGTTTATGTTATTATTTCCAATGAACCACAGTTTTAGTGGAAGGTCACAATCACAAACAGTTACATGGTAAATGTAAGGGCAAAACGATCATTTACATCCATGTGTCATTCTGAACATTATAATTCAAAATCTAGTTTGTTATTAATGTTAATCATTTTCAGCCTACATAAACTGGTCTTATATGGTGTTCCAGATGACTCAAAAGAAACAAAAACCCCAAATAAATCATTTAGAATTGTAAAATAAATGCAAACTGTATAGCAGCAAACTGTTTCTTCATTCCCTAAATATATAAAATATGTTTAATATACAATACATTAGACAGCTGTGATGGAGCAAAATCTCCAGCCTAACACTGCTGATTAATTAACCCTTTTGCTGCTGTAGGGACACGCAACATAACCAAGCATTAGATGATGATCTGTCTGGCAGCAAACAGGTCAACAGCAGCTGTTGGGGTTTCAAAGAAAAGAAACCCCTGGACAGATTACAATGATGTCTATGCAAGAGTGGAGAACTCCAGAGCACCAAGGATTAGGTGCATTTGGTTGAGGAGGATCGCAGTTGCAGAGCTTGGGTTACTACATTGATGGATATGTTCGATACATTACATATGCACCTAAACAAATGCTAAGATAAGCACGAGTCTGTACATTGATGGATTCAATGAAGCTACAAACATTGTGATCCTGTGTATTTCTGATGATTGTAGAGAGCGCAGAAAGAACAAAAGTGCAGCTAGACATGTAGGGTAGGCAAGATAGTGAAATTAACGTCAGTGGTTCCACATGCTTAGTGATTGTCTTCTCTGTGAAGATAAAACAAAAACACAGAATTAGTGCTGATCAACCAGGTACCAACTAAGGCAGTATTTATCAACCATTTCCTTGGAATACCTTAGACAGGCAATGTTTTAGGGATAATCAGCTAATTACACATGCACAAATTAAATCTACGTGTTTAGTAATTCATGGATGGTTCCTAAAATCAGCTTTGGCTGGGGTGAACCAAGGAGAGTTTTGAGAAACACGGTGCCAAGGGTTGTGGGATGAACCAAAATGTATCTCTCCAAAAATACCACTTTAGATTCACATGGTTTAGGGGTAATGCAAATACAAAGTAATAGGCAGTGTTGCTATCAATTGCTGCAAATTTCCCAGGTAATCTTAAACAGATGTTTTTCATTTAATTCTAATGATTAGACTATAAAAAGTATCAACTGCTGGTGCTTCTGAATGTCAATTTACCACCCAAGAGTCGCCAAACCATTAATTGCTCCATTTAAAATTTTTAACCTAGCTGAATGAGCTCAGTATCAGGTGCTATATTTGAGATTTGCATTCAAAATTCCTCTCTAGTATACACAGGATTTCCAGGTCTGCAGTAATCAGCCAAGCCAGATGCAAGGCATGTATGTCCATGTTTACACAATATGTATTGTGCATACAGAAATGAGCTCTTTTAAACCATTCCCAGCAGACCATGGAAATATTTTATCCCATCCCGAAAAGGGTTTTTGTTTGTGGGAAAAAATATTTGAGCTTGCAAGACTGCACTAGAATTCAGTAATGTTTTTCTGTGTTGTGCACTTGCGGTTGATGAACAAATCATACATCACCACATTTCTTTTATTCAGATTCTTGTACGAACAATCATATTGTTTTTGTTACAGGGAAAGTAGTACATACACATATTATACACAGACACACACACACACACTAATCTATGTAGAGCACATTTTCAAACCATAACAAAAACAAACAAACTATTTGTTCAATGTAGGAGCTATGCGGAGGGATTACAGTTTTATGTATTGCATGTTTTTATCCAAAAGGCAATAATGCTAACAATTTCACACACATTGAAGGTCAACAAGCTACAAAGTCGTCAGCACTATACAAGGAAAAATATTATTCTTTAAGGCATGTCAAAGTACAGGAATTACATGACACAATGTTGGCAGTTTATTAATGACTTCTGGGGTTGGCACAACCTCAATGACAAATAATGTTTGTTGAATATGTTATTCAATATATATGCAATTGTTATTTCGTTGAAACGTTGATCAGGTTATTGAGATTATGGAGAATTTGGGAAAACAGGGCAGGGCTCAGAGACCAAAGATTTTATTACGTGCAGGCCATAAAGTGAACACTGTGCATAACTGAAGTATGAGCACAGAAAGGGGAGCTTTGGAGATATCTGTGTTTAAAATATGCAAAACTCCCAGCCATTGAGAATGGAGAACATCCCACACTATTATACATTGATAAATATCTTTAAAGCGAAAATGTGTGCTGCCGATCATGTCCTCATTGACTTTCAGTAAACCACTTTTCTGTGCAAACAGAGAAATTAATACTTCTATTTCCATGGTCCAAGGTTAAACTTGGTCAGAGAAAAGTAAACTAGTTTAAAATAAACTAGCCACACACTCAGTCCAAATGACCTTTATCTACTAGGATTTTCTTTAGCTGGGATATTATGCCATTCCAAAGATGAACTGTCGATCATTTCATCACTTAATCTCTGATTGAGAACAATTTTTTTTTGTATCCTGTTGTGCAGAATAAGTCAGTAGGTTACCACTTTGCACACCACATGACTATGGTTTAATATAAAAAAAAAAAATAGGCAAAGTCTCCCTTCTGCATTTTGTAATTGGAGCATCAAGTGGGAAAAGGCTGCACTAGGAGTGTATGATTCCCTGGGTTCTACACTGAGCGTGTGAGCGAACCAATCCCTCACTGGCCCATTCCTGCAATCTGCAACTCTTGCATTTTAATCTTTCTGCAGAATACCATTCTGTAAATGTGTACGTGTTCTCCAAATACTACAAATGCCTGGAAGGTTTTTTTTTTTTTCGTTTTGGAAAGGGAAACCAATTTTATAAGGGGTTAATAAATTAAAACAGCAAAGAATGTATCTGCCGCCTAGATTAGACTGCCAAACCCCGATACCTTAATGACCTAGTCCTGAGACCACAGTCCCATCTAGTGGGAAAATATAGATTTACATTTAAAAACACAGTGCGCACCTGCTTGCCAAGTGAAGTGCAACCACGATAGTAATTCGTGTACTTTAGCAGTCCCGAATATGTAGGTAAAAATACTCCTTGATAAAGCACATTTGGTGTGAAACGCGTAGGAGGGTCCACACCTCTTGTTATGCTGGTTGGGAAATACATTTTTCATTTTTTTACCACCTGTCCCATTTTTCTGGGCAGTGAGCTGCTTTATTGCATCTTTTTGCATATTCTTTGCTGCATGTACTTTAGCAATCTTCAAAAGATCTACTTGGCAATTAGAAAAACTAATCTCGTGAATGTATTATTTTCCCCTTGATATTTGAGCTGTGTATGCTCATCAGCACTTTGTTTTCCCTATACATCTTTTTAGTTAACAAGCAAGTTTGTTGCATAAAAGGGGAAAAGATCTGACATTTGCAGGAGAACTTCTAAGTAGTCAGACGCTTCTGATGACAGATCCATAGATGATGGGTTCATAATGTTTAGGTTTAAATACATTTGCATAGCAGAATATGTATCAGAAATAGCATTGTGCCACGTACCGCAGTTATTTAGTGTTGTGATAGTAGGAAGAATGCACGGATGTTGCACCTCCTCGGATGGAATGCACTGACGTTGGAGAGGATGCTGGGTAATGTCCAGGGCGGATTGGCTTAGCTAAGAAAAAAAAACAAAAATAGAAAACATGATTACAATATAGAGCAGGGGTGCGCAACTCCATCAACAGGTCAGGTTTCAAGGATATCCCTGCTTCAGCACAGGTGGCTCTATTGGTGGCTCAGTCGAAGACTGGAGTTGCCCACCCCTGACAGAGTGTACATGTGTGAATGGCATCCAGCAGTTTATTCCCACGTGTTTCCAGGGCAGGAGCCTCAATGCATAATTAACCTGCGTATATTGAATAAACTGCTATTCAAATGAATGGGATTTGATTTATCATGAACGGTCTGTTACCCTATTACTTCTAGTGAGAAGCCAGGTATTACTGCTGTACATTTGGTTTCACTTTATACCCGGGCTCGTGATCACCGCTAGCATTGGGAACAATGTCATGAGCAAATCATACTAAAATAATTAGGCTTCGTTTAATGAAACATTAACATCGGCCTCTATTAAGCTATTTGGTGCTGAAGATGCTCGTGTTACATTTCCTGCCAAAGCATATTAAACAATAGAAGGCTAAAAGGAGCATCAAGGTAACAGTCTCTCCCGTTGATCACCATGTATTTTCAATCCTATTACACATTTTGAGGGACGCACTCACCGATCTGAGCAGAGTGCACTCTCCTTGCCATGTTCTTAGCTCGCACCGCTTCTTTGATGCGGTCTACCTCCTGCTGGTATCTCTTGCGGTCGCGCATTGCGTTCTCTTTGGCTTCCTTAAGCGCACCTTCCAAGGCCTTAACTCTCTCAGCTGTAGCTCGAAGACGTTTTTCCAATTTAGGAAGCTCACAACGCAGATCTGCATTATCACGTACCAGCTGAAAGCAAAGCAAAATGAGGAAGTACAGTCGTTGTCCTTAGTTAAAAATGCATGAAGAAAGCACCACCATCACCCAGTATTATACAATAACCAGCTGAAGAACAGTGTTGGAGCAGCAGTGCCATCTACTGGACACTATACTTCTCCAGTCAATAAGCCTTCACTATATTGGATCCGGTATCCAAGATGGGATCTTTGAAAATTTGCAGCTGGAACATTCAGGGCCTGACTGAGTCAGCATTTGGTTCTAAACCACAAGATCCAGACTTCATAAACAATTTGACGAACGTAAACATTTGTATCCTCCATGAAACATGGATCCAAATCGGAGGCGATGTCTCATACCTATGGGTTATAGGCAGCTCCTAGTCCCAGCCCAAAAACACAAAGGTGTGAAACGAGGCTGTCATTCAGGAGGAATCATAATATGGTACAAGGAGGAGCTTAAAAGCCAAATAAACCCAATAAAAAGAGGAGATACCCAGATGTGGCTACAAATAAAAGGCTCCATGTTCACCCATCAATATGGCACATACCCATGTGCAGGATACATCCCACCTCCGACTCCCCATACTACAAACCAGACATCAAGATCCTCCAGACAGAGGCAATCCACTTTCAGACCCTGGGTAAAGTGCCAATATGTGGACACCAACACCAGAACTACATATCTACAGAGCGAAATAACTACATTTTTGGAAATGACACTTTATGTCATAGCTCTGTGACACGCGAAAGAACCATCTACGACAGCGCAATAAACAAGACTGGTAAAGAGCTCCTAAACCTGTCGCTGTCTGGGACTGTTCATTATCAATGGACGGACAAGGGGGGGATTATTTGGGCAGATACACACACAGCTCTGTGCTGGGCAGCAGCGTAGTGGATTACGTAATCACTGATATAGACCCACAAGCCATCAGTGCTGTCATAGTCACACCAGCATCACCCCTATCAGACCACAATCAAACTCTGCTCTTTATTAAGAGATCAGGCCAACCAAGCATGGCACAAAAAATCCCTCCCCAACCTTCATATCCTGAAAGCCACTTACAAATGGACAAAACAGAACCTTGCGACTTACACAGAAACAAAAAAACAGCTCAGATGTGGGAAACCTACTCCAAAAGCTTCCAGAACACAAATTACAAGCAGAACAAACACGTAGTAAACTTCGCAGTAAGAAATCTCAACAAAATATTCCATCTAATAGCAAGAAAATCAAACCTGAAAAAAACTAGCAGTAATAGACCAACTACAAATGCCAAAATCAAAGAAAAATGGTTTGATAAGGAATGCAACACCCTTAGAAAAAGCCTGCAAACAATATCAAACCAAAAACAGAGACCCAAACAATACAGAACTAAGAACAAGGTACCACCAAGGTACCACCAACACCTGAAGCAAATCCACTGGAAAACATTATAAATGATAACCAAAAGCCCCTGGACATACCAATCACAATCCAGGAAATAAAAGAAAAAGTAAAACTAATAAAAACCAAGAAAGCCAGTGGACCAGATGGCATTCTACATAAATGCTGAAGTACAGCAATCCATCTATACAAGAAGCTCTACTAAAAATGTTCAACCTGGTCTTTAATACTGGCTACTTCCATGAACTGTGGAACAAAGGACAGATAACCCCTATCCACAAGAAAGGAGACAGGCTGGACCCATCCAATTACAGAGGCATCTGTGTCAGCAGCACCCTGGGGAAACTGTTCAACAGCATCTTGAACAGCGGAATCCTCACCTTCCCGACAGAGCAGAGTGTAGAGTAAGAGCCAGACAGGCTTCCTGCCAAACCACCGTACCGCAGATCACATCTACACCCTACACAGCCTGATCAATAAGCACATCCACAACACCAACAAGGGCAACATCTTTGCTTGCTTTGTGGACTTTAAAAAGGCCTTCGACTCCATCTGGCATCCAGGTCTATTGCTGAAAATACTAGAGAGCGGAATAGGTGGGATAACATTTGACAACATCAAAAGTATATGTACTCTGAAAACAAATGCTGTGTGAAAGTTAATAACAAAAGGAAAGACTTCTTCCATCAAGGCCGTGGAGTTAGACAGGGCTGCAGCTTAAGTCCCACACTTTTTAACATATACATCAATAAGCTTGCAGCAGCCTTAGAATCCTCCTCAGCACCTGGCTCAACTTGGCTGGAACAGAAATTAAATCTCTCTTATACGATCTGCTCCTGCGGTCTCCAACAGAACAAGCAATACTAGAAAAATTCAGCCAGACCTGGGCACTCTGTGAACCTAGACAAAACCAGTATCATGGTATTCCAGAAAAAAAATCATCCAACCATATCGCAAATCACACTGAATGACAATGCACTGGGACAGCGAGCTATACATATCTTGGTCTAAAATCGGCTCATCAGGGAAATTCAACCTGGCCATAAATACACTGAAGGAGAAGGCCCATAGAGCATTCTATGCAATAAGGAAACAGATGTACCACCTGAAACCACCAATAAGAATCTGGATGAAAATATTCAACATCGTCACGCCCATCCTTTTATATGGCAGCGAGGTGTGGGGTCCTGTGATATACCCAGACTCCACAAAATGGGATACAAGCCCAACTGAAATACTGCATCTGGAATTCTGCAAACACCTTCTCCAAGTACACAGGAGTACATCAAATAATGCATGCTGGGCTGAGCTGTGCCGCTTTCCTCTACTGCTCACTGTACAGAAGAGAGCACTTACATTCTGGGACCACCTAAACAGCCATCCAGTGTCTTACTGCTACAGAGCAATGAAAAACCAGGACCTCCTCACTAAATCCTGTGCCATCAAACAACTTGTCCTCTCACTCCAAGAACAAAACCCCACACAAATCAACAACCTGCCGAAAAAACAAATCAACTCAATCGGCAGCGAAATGAAGAAGCAGTATGTGACTATGTGGGAAAATGATATCCAGCGCCCAAAGAAGCTGGAGACCTACCACAGCCTACAGAGAGAACACACTCCGGCACCCTACCTACTGAAGGTAAAAGTCCCAAAGCAGAGACAGACCTTCGGCCAGTACAGAATGAGTGCCCACAGCCTGGAAATAGAAACAGGCAGACACAGACAGAAGAGACAAAAAAACAAGGCGCACAACGCACATAGTGAAGTACAATAAAAATAAAAGTTTACTTGTAAAAATATATATAATCTGCGTACATCAATAGAGTAAAATATAGGCAGTTGGTAATTGGGTATACCACACCAGTACACAGCTCCAGACGGCACTCCTCACTCAATTGTAGGGTGCAGGGGATCTCTCCTCCTCTGATGTCAAGCTGGTAGTTGTGGAAGCCGTCTCCCTCTCACTCAAGACGGGGCAGGTCTCAGTCTCTGCTGCCGGATAGTTCTGGAGCAACTGTCCTCATCCGCGTGTAGCAGCCTCCGCTCACATCCGCATCCAAGCACGTTAGTCACGTGTCGCTACTTCTCCATGGAGCGCCCGATCGTGACGTCACAGTCCGGTCGCACTATTCTAACGAACCGCCTGCAAGGTCTCACTCAGTGCGGTGTAGCTAAGGATACACGCGGCTTCTTAGGAAGATGTAATAGGCACAAAGTCTTGTGTGAGACAGGGAAACACTTACTGAGTGTTAACACCAACAAGAGGGTAATAAAAACGAGCACTGACACCCTCCAACGCGTTTCGTAACTCGTGGTTACTTCTTCAGGGAATGTATATATATATACACGTATATATGTATATATATATACATTCCCTGAAGAAGTAACCACGAGTTACGAAACGCGTTGGAGGGTGTCAGTGCTCGTTTTTATTACCCTCTTGTTGGTGTTAACACTCAGTAAGTGTTTCCCTGTCTCACACAAGACTTTGTGCCTATTACATCTTCCTAAGAAGCCGCGTGTATCCTTAGCTACACCGCACTGAGTGAGACCTTGCAGGCGGTTCGTTAGAATAGTGCGACCGGACTGTGACGTCACGATCGGGCGCTCCATGGAGAAGTAGCGACACGTGACTAACGTGCTTGGATGCGGATGTGAGCGGAGGCTGCTACACGCGGATGAGGACAGTTGCTCCAGAACTATCCGGCAGCAGAGACTGAGACCTGCCCCGTCTTGAGTGAGAGGGAGACGGCTTCCACAACTACCAGCTTGACATCAGAGGAGGAGAGATCCCCTGCACCCTACAATTGAGTGAGGAGTGCCGTCTGGAGCTGTGTACTGGTGTGGTATACCCAATTACCAACTGCCTATATTTTACTCTATTGATGTACGCAGATTATATATATTTTTACAAGTAAACTTTTATTTTTATTGTACTTCACTATGTGCGTTGTGCGCCTTGTTTTTTTGTCTCTTCTATAGCTCTAGGGGTGCTGGGACACCCCCAAGAAGGGCTGCAGACGCATCATACGTGACTTAACCACATTCAAGGTTGATTTTTTCTGATTATAATATCACTGTGCACTGCATATTGCCTATTGTGTTTCACTAATTATTAGCTGCGCACCAATCACCTATTTGTTCAGACACAGACAGAACTGGTAGCCCCGGGGGATGAGACTGTGCCAGCGATGTGAGCTAGAAGATGAAACTCACTTCCTGCTGCGTTGCACCCAATACTCTGAAGTGAGGCGTTCCCACCTGGAGAAACTCACAGCTCTTATCCAGAACTTTAATACTATAGAAGAGAACCAAAAAAATAGCAATGCTTCTGGGAGAAGATGAAACCACAGCAGAACTGGCTGCACACTATACCAGCACCTGCCACAGGCTGAGAGACGACCACTAACCCCCACAACCCTGTGTGTAACTGTTCCCCATGTACCGTGCAATCATTATACCCTACCCTTTATAATTCATGTACTGTGTAACCATTATACCCCATCCCCTATTATTCATGTACTGTGTTATCATTGTACCCCATCCCCTATTCACGCTTTGGCAATACTGAAAGGTTCTTTCGTCATGCCAATAAAGCTTATTTGATTTGAGTAAATAAAAACACCACTTGTGGTGCATTTGTATGTCTCAAACAGGTCTGCAACCCAGTGATATTACCCAGAATCCCTGGCTGCAGTGGAAGCACAGTTAGCTAAGAGATAATGGGAAAAGACAGGGTTCAGACCCGAGACATGCAAATGCACCACAAGTTGCATTTTTATTTACTGTACGGTGGACGGTTTGTCACATTTTTTTTAACCCACCATAACCATTTTATTGTCCAATTTATGAGTAAAATAAAACTAGGTTTTCCAAAAACATATTTAATCCTCTTAATTGAAACAGCTTAAAACAAATATTAATATTTATCCATACGTGCATCTTAAACTGAACACAAGACGGTGGGTAAAATACCATATTATACAACATGCCTTGCACAACTAAGGATCTATTTTGTGAATTTAGATTAAAAGGAAGATGGATAATTCATGTGGA
The DNA here is from genome assembly GCF_040206685.1 of Ascaphus truei. Classification (NCBI taxonomy): domain Eukaryota; kingdom Metazoa; phylum Chordata; class Amphibia; order Anura; family Ascaphidae; genus Ascaphus; species Ascaphus truei. Next base: position 89,748,433 of record NC_134489.1, read on the forward strand.
TATGTCGTCTCATAATCCATCTAATTTATATCGATAACAATTTTCTGGCGGTCCTAACTAATTACTTATTTAAAAAAAAACATTTAATACATATCAAAAGAAACGATGTGTTGTATTGTAGGTTCTTTCTTTGGATTACAAATACAGTATGTACCTTAAAATGCATTTGCAGAACTAAATTCGAAAATGCAGACGTCTCTCCTACGATGCTCACCTGTTTGTGAACTTTGGTAAGTTGGTCAAGGTTGTTTTCAAGAAAGGATATTTTCTGCTTCTGAGCAGCACTTCCGCCCCCATCATCACTGTCCAGTTCAACACTCTGCAAACATCAAATGGTCAAAACCAAGTCCAACGCTGAAGGTGCACAAACTTAATTCTGCCGACATCTCCAATAATCAGGTTGTTGGATAATATTTAAAGTAACTCCTTCATTGTCCTCAAGGGCCACCAGCAGGCCAGGTATTGGGGATATCCCTGCTGCAGGAGGGATATCTTTAAAACCTGACCTGTTGGTGGCCCTTGTGGACTGGAGTTTGCTACCCCTGGTTTAGAGTGCGCATGTGCATGTGCGTACACACACACACACACACACACACACTTTTGTAGTCTGTTAACCAAATTACAGAGAAAAGTGTAACAACTCAAACTTCAAACTCATTGTCTTCATATCAACTTGTACATACTTTTTTGACTCGAGTGGTGAGGTCTTGAACGAAAAGTTTGCGCAGGTTGTGCAAGGTCTGGAGTTCTCTGGCCTATATATAGAAACAACATGTATTCCATACAAACATTGCAACAGATCAACATACAATGTTTTATAATAGCATTTAAAAAAAACACGTAATGTATGGTGACTTTATTGACATTACGACAGGCAGGTCGATATTAAAATATGCTCTACAAGTCATTAAAACAACGCACATCAAATATAGATATCAGAATATATATATAGAATTTCCTGACTATCTCCTCACTTTAAAATAACCCAACGCATTTTGGTTCAGTGTCATGCATTGCAATGTCTATTGTTAAACCCTATTCTGCCAGAGGGCCTAGCAACCTATTGCAGCACACGGCTGGCCCCACGGACAGCACAGGGGTCAGTGCTCCGTACAACTAAACCTGATCTGCAGATGATGCAATGAAATTGCCGATATAAAACATTTTTTTTACTTCTTCAGGGGAAAGATAAAATGATCGATGATCTGCGTCAGTGCAAACTCAGAATAGGGACATTTGCACCGTTTACATACCACGGTTTCTTCGAGGCCTTTAAGGTCTTCACGAGCCTGCTCCTTTTTCTCATTAAGAATCCTAATTAAAAAACACATGCACTAAATATAACAAAAATAGGGGTCTATTCAGAAAACTTCCTAATTAAAACAAACAAAACAAAAAAAATGAATAGTAAAACGTAAAATTCAAAGCATTCATGCAATTTCAACTTGCTTATTTATTATTATCGTTTGAGTATTTAAAACAGCAACCTGGCCAACCTAGATTTTTTTTTTTTTTTTTTTTTAAATATACACAGAATAGGAACCAGAGGGCACTTAGGAGCCAAACCGCGCAATTCAAGGCGCTGGGGACTCCTCAGTTTCTGCGGTACTTACTAGTGAAGTTACCAATGTTTCCTGAGGGGATTTGAAAGCGGGAGATTCCGGAGCGGAACCACACTACTTCCAGCTCCGGGCACCCCCTGCTTCCGGAGATACTCAACTCCGCAGGAGCTGCCAGTATCTGCTTGGCCAGAAGGGGTCACGGAACGGGCGCTTTTCAAAGCTCCCTGGGGGCCTGTAGGAAGTCGTGACATCATACGGTGAGGCTTCATCTTGATCAAGGTGGCCGGGGGAATTAAACTTTGCCTAGATACCGGCACTCCCTACATGGGGTCCCCAGAGATGAAATTAATGGGGTTCAGCTCCGGAGACACCCTGCTTCAAACCTATGTTAAAAAACAAAATTAAAATCGCCTGCTTGTTTTGCTCCTTTAATGTTCGTACAATAGGAAGCCACAACCGATTACGTCACAGATCCCTACTGGCCCACGGGACCTGCAACATTTGATTTTTCATGAAGGGAGCAGAAACCGCTAACTACACAGTTAAGTATCGCGCAATATTGGGGGGTCCCTGGAGCAGAAATTAACATGGTTGGCCCCTTGCAGACGCACTTACCAGAACTCCCCCATACTGTCTCTGTACGTTCTCCCTACCTACCAATTAGACTGTAAGCTCCTCGGAGCAGGGACTCCTCTTCCTTAATGTTACTTGTATGTCTGAAGCACTTATTCCCATGACCTGTTATTTATATTATTTGTTATATATATGATTATCACGTATATTACTACTGTGAAGCGCTATGCATATTAATGGCGCTATATAAATAAAGACATACAATACATGGTTTAACCCCAGAGAGCCACTGGTTCAAATGCTGTAATAAAATTAAAAAAATCATCATTGGACATGTGGGATTGCTGCTTGCAGATCAGGGAATTAGAGCGTTTATTTGGCACAGGTCACTAACCGCTCTGATTTCCACATTTCACACACAAGACACAAATGTATAAGATCAAATGCAAGGCACACCGATGAAGAAGGTCCGTATGGACCAAAACGTTGGTCTTCTGTGAAATAAAATATTTCTGCATCTTCGCAAAGAAAAGTGTTCTCTGCAATTCTGGAACAGAAGATCAAATACCACGCATGACGAGCACCAAGAATAAATATTGTGTTTACCATCTACAGATGTGCAAGTACTATGGTTTATATAACATACATCTCGCATGAAGCAGGTCATATTTTGCACTTCTCCGCATCACCAGGACATTATCTGCATTATCAGTGGGTGCCTCCAACTTGGCATTTGGATCATTTTAACTTACAAAAGCTTCTTCAGTTCCATTTCTCGCTCCTGATCCTCGATCTTCAACTTGTCATAATCCGACGTTAGCTTATCCTTCTGCAGCTGCAGCTTCTGAATCAGACTTCAAGGAAAACAAGAATGATATTTAGAAAGGATAGTGTCTGGGTTTTTCAACCACAACAACAAAGCATATGCATAGAAGTTTGCTTTAGGACAGAGGTAGCCAACTCCAGTCCTCAAGAGCTATCAACAGGTCAGGTTTTCAGGATATTCCTGCTTCAGCACAGGAAGCTCAGTCAATTGAGCCACCTGTGCTGAAGAAGGGATATCCTGAAAACCTGACCTGTTGGTAGCTCTTGAGCACTGGAGTTGGCTACCCCTGGTTTAGGATAGTTAAAGGCCTTACATTCAAAAAGTGCACTGTGGACATTGTCAGGAATAATACAGCTGCCCCTAAAATATATAGGAGGCATAATGCCTCTTAACTATGGGCACAAGTCTCACTGTCTCAGACTCAGTTTAAAGAGCTAGTGTCATAATTAAGAGAGCTGGAAATAGAGTGCGACTACTTTAGTGCTGGCCTGATGAGGTCCATTAAAACGCCACATGGTTTCATGCCCCGAAAAACTATTTTTTTTGTACCAGAATTAGGGAGAGGCTTGAGAATCACAAGATTGCGGTTAGAAATGGAATAATCCTCTGAAGAAAAAAAAATCTTTACCTATAGAACAGATTCACACCCACAGTAATGAAAAGGAGCGTCACTTCTGAGTAAGTCTTTGTGGTCTATAAACCTGTTAACCTAGTGTTCCAATTCGGAGGCCAACAACACAAAGTTAAGTGTCCTTAGGATCATGGGACTTGTATAGCAAAAGGCGGCTGTTGAACCGATCTTAATTGTACGTAGAACACCTTCCTAGGATTAGGGAATGACCCGTTTTTGCAGTGACAGGATATGAACTTACTCTTTCAGCTCATCAATGATTTTCTGTTTCTCTTCAATTTCATCTCGTAGCCGGGACAGTTGCTTCTGATGGGCTTCCCTGTGACTCTCCATTTGCTGCTCCAGAGTTTTCTTATGCACAATGAAAGCAGAGGATGGGACAGTGAATTATTCTGTTCTTCTGTAACGCGTTGCTTTGGAAAGCTTGCTAGGTACATGCATGTCAAGCCTATTACATCAATTCAAAGGCAAACATAAAACAGACCACTTGTGTTTACCACTCGTCTATGTGGGTAAAATGGCTAATAGCCGGTCTCGTGTTTTGGAATTTGCTGTATATGGGCACATTAACATCTCACACAGGTCTACAACCCTGCCTTTCCCCATCATCTTAGTCTGCTTCCACACAGTCGCTGAGCATGCTTGGCGTGCTCACTTCAGTTAATATCCTTCTGTACGGCCACACTCACGCGGCTCGTGAACGTACGCTCTCTCAAGCTGGGTGCTTGGGGAGACAGAGCGAATTGATTTTCAAGCGCGCTGAAGGGTCACATGACCCTTCAGCAACCAATCAGCACCAGTCAATGCACACAGCCACAAAAACACACACACAGAAAGAGCTCCGATCCAGCCAATGACACGCCACCAGCCACGCCCCCCACCCCCGCTTGCAATATTTTGCAGGACACCCGACGCTCATGCTTGGAGAGTTGGTGACGTCACTGCTCAAGCATGAGCGCGCTCAGCCGCAGCCTTAGGCTGCTTCCTTACAGGAGCAGACCGAGTGGACGCGTTCGCACGCTGAGCGATCAGGCTGCCTAAAGGCAGTGATCGCGTCTATACGGCATGCGGGGGGAGCGCGATGCACATGAAATCAGTCAAAACTGATTTCTCGTGCGATAGGGCGGTCACGTGAGCGGTTCGCCCAATGAGGGCGAACCAGCTCTGTGACATCACTGGCCCGCCCATAGACACGCCCCTGGACGGCGCACGTACTAAGGCCAGGGAAAGCACCCGCTTTCCCTCAGCATCCGCACGGCTGCAGTGTCTATGGACGCAGCCTTAGGCTTTGTCCATAGTGAAAGCGAGCGTCAGCGCTACAGCGCTGCTTTCCTCTCCGGCGATGTGTGGACTGGAGGTTTTTGGAAAGCGAGGGTGCGGTCATGACGAGGGGGGGGGGGGGTGTCATGCATGAGAACACGTCTTTAGCAAATAAAATGCCTAATGCCATGCAATTTACAGAAGAAATATTCTGCAAACATTCATTAAATACATTTATAAATACACGCACACGCCTTGTTCAAAAAATTTTTTTGAAAATGTGATGCATTGAAATAAGCATTGTACACTACAAAAAAATTACAATTATATACAAGTAATGGACAATACATCAGAAATTTCTGTCCATAAATCATTAATATTTCTGTCATGGTACGATTTCTGAGGTTTACAAACGTGAACCTTTATATCAAATTTTCAATAGTTTAGTTGTCCATATTCTCACAGCAAGCACAACTCCACTGACAAAAAGTCATTTGAACAGTATCCAGGCAGAATAGTTTATTAAATGTCCATTGGCTGTTAGCCGCTCACATGACCAGGCTGTCTCGCTGCAATAGCAAACAAGTTTGTCTCCTCTGCTTTTGGTATGCTTGTATCTCAGGCACGTGCAAGCTCGCGATCACTGCGGCCATGCGCTTTGGAATACACACGTTTGTTTGTAGCGCGAGCTATGTAGCTCACTCCGTATCTTGCACTGTGGACAAGGCCTTAGCATACAATGCTTCCACTGCAGCCAGGGATTCTGGGTAATGACATGCAAATGAGCACGCACAGTAGACACAGAGCAAAAACAGTGTACTCTACAGTAACAAGGTGCGAACAATAGTCTTCCTGAATCTCACAGCAATAGGCTACGGTCCCGCTGTCTGCGCTGCACGCGCGCTTGCCAGGCTGACAGCGCATGCAGCTCTGCAGTGAGCTGCAGGGGGAAAGGGGGGGGGCATGGCAGAGGCACGGCTATGATGTCACCTAGCAGGTTCGCCCTCATTGGCCGAATCGCCAAGGGGTGTGGCCAACGTGCTCCGCCAGTATTGAGCACAATTTTCCTGTCTTTAGGAAAAACTGTTTGCGCTGCGCGGCAGCCACCCCTTGTAGAGGGCCCGGCCCCATTCAGGGACGGCTCGTCCCTTCAGCACCCACCATAGCAGCCGCTGCAGCAGGGACCTGGGACTTTGGCGACACGAACAGTCAAGGAAAGGTTCCAACTGTATGGATTTTGAAGTCAGCGGTTTGTACAATTTCTCACATTAAGTTTACCACCTTTCATACAGTGTGTGTGTGTGTGTGTGTGTGTGTGTGTGTGTGTGTGTGTGTGTGTGTGTGTGTGTGTGTCACACTTTTTTTCTTTTAATGTCTTACCTTCATTTCTTCAGCATCCTGCAGCCTGGTGAGATGTTCTTGTTCTTTATCTTTAAAGGAGACTTCGTGCATTTTTTCTGTAGAAATGGAAAGAAGCCATCAAACATGGCACAGGAAATGAATAAATTGCAGATGAGCTACACTCCAACTTGTGAGTTACTCTGCAGAGTAATTAAAGTACAAACAAAATAGTGGATTGGTCATTAACAATCACCAATTCTATTGAATTAATATTGGGAATTTAGGACTAAACTTTACAATAATGACATAAAGTTTATTTAAAAATAGAGCCACGTGGTAACTTTGGCATGTGTTATAACTGCTAAGTAGACGAGTGCGTGCAGCTGTGATCTCTGGTCTGTTGCTGAGCTGCCGGCGATTGCGGCAGAGGGCGTGGTGGGGGCGCGGCCATGACATCATCTGGCTGGTTCGTCCTCACTGGCTGAGCCACCGGGGGGCGTGGCCAGCGCTCCATCGCCAGTTCTCAAGACAAAATTTTATGGTCTTCAGAAAAATCTGGTCGTGCAACGTGGCAGCAAGCGGGCCCTGCCCCATTGAGGGGCGGTTCTTGTTCGCATAGCGCACGCTGTAATACCAACTGTTTCTTTGTTATTATTGGTACATTTGTCATGTTATGCGAGTTTTAGGATTAGGCATATAGGAGGACAATACTATCTGTGCGCATACGTTTAAAAGTGCAGCCATGGAAGAGGACCAAAACATGTTGGAAATTATTTCAATGGGGGCGTGTTTCTAAAAATCAAGTGTTTTCTCTACTTTATTCCATGTCCTCATAACAGAGCCAACAAATGTAAAGGATGGATCGAGAATAGAGATTTGCAAACTTGCCGAGTTTTGATCGAACTTTTCAAAAGTGCCAAAACCTTGAGCCAAATGGCCCAAATTGTTGTGAAAAAAAACATAGTACTATTTTGTCCTAAGTGGCAAAATAGCAGCCCCGGGACGTCCAATTTCTTTTCGTATAAGTTCAAATCGAATGTTAGTGGAGGTCATTTAATGCCCATTGACATGTCAGTGTTAATGGCAAATTCGATTAACTTCTGTATTGAAGCGAACTTCTTTGCCGAATCTAAATAGCGGATCTTCGCCACGTTCGACTAAGCGCGTGAAAGGTTTGCCCAGCTATAATAGGCGTGTTCAGCAAACGTTTACACAGGCAACACCAGTAACATTACACAGATGTGAGTAGGAAGACAAAAAATATAAAATTTAAATAAAACCCGTCCCAAGTCTTCGCCTGCCATGTTTACAATGAAGTGTCAAAAATATTTAAAAAATACTTCAAGGTGTCAGATTCGGGTAAATGGCCTCAATCACCCAGATGTAACCCCTTAAAAACAAGCCACTGCCATTATTACACACTGGCTATTAATAGGGGCAGACATTGTTCATTTCTATGGCCATCCAGAGAACCCTATAAAGTGTGTATCACCTACAACCATCTTAAAAAAGCATAAACTGCAGATATTTATAACTAAAAATTCAGGCTGGCAAACAATATATTGGTGCTTACATTAATCTAATTGCTCTAAAAATGACAAGCCTATAAACTGTCTTTAAGTAGCAATCCTAGGAGTCCACAAGAACTGAACAGAGGAACTGCAAGCTATGAGAAAACTCTGTTACTGAGATACTTCATTTTTAAATTCCCTTACAAGTATTCTAATATGGGAGAAACAATATGGCCACTGGGGGGTCAGCGTAACTGGCAGCCAATTGAAAGCAGTGAAGTCCTTATGAGATTACATTGATGCTTCCCATTGGGTGACCCTGCAGCCATCTTTGTTTTTCCTTGGGAGTACCGATAAACTCCCCCGCCCTAAAAAAAAAAACCCTGCAAACTTATATATATCTTTGCAAATAAGAGCATCTCCAGGGGCGCCTTGGTTCAAATAAGATAAAGAAATACTTCACTTGGGGTTTTTCTGCTTTAACATACTAAACAGGTTATATATATATAAAAAAAAAATCTTGGGTATGCATCAAGAGGGAATTCATCATGTTATTTCACTTTTAGCAACCAAAAAGTTGAGAGGACTTGCTGACTTCCATATACAGAGCATCTCTGTCAATTGTCATCCTCTTCGACACGATTGGCCATAGCTTCATATTATACAGGCTAAAAACTATTGCAGGGATATTGGACAAATCCCCTAACTGTCTTGCCTCTATATTAGGAGACTACACATTTCCGCCCCCCCCCCCACCCCACCCCTTCAAAGCCAACTTCAATAGCTGCTAAGCACATGGATGAACAGTTGGTTAAATCTAAACATGTACAAGGAGACAATAACTATAGGATGCCAGAACCAAATTACAGAAGGTCCAAAAAAATACCCACATCCAAGACCACTCCATAGCACCCTTCATGACAGCAAAAAGCCTTGGTATCACCATTGATCTCACAATGGAAAACAAGTTAGACAGGGAAGTCCTAATTCAACCAACTCCGCTCCATCAAGATACTCAATCCTCTACTTACAAAAGATCTGTGGAATGTCACTCACTCCCTGGTCACCTCCAGACTCAACGATGGCAACTCGCCATCTTGGCATGCCAAACCACCACATCAATTTTTTGCAGACAATTCAAAATACAGTAGCTAGAACTATCAGAAACCTGCAGACACAACCACATCAGTGGAACCTTGAGAGACCGTCACAGGCTACCAATCAGGTAGAGAATGGAGTTCAAAGTCCTCTCCACAATAAAGAAGTCCACACACGGCCCAGCACCAACATACATACGTTTTTACTCCATATCAGCTAACCAGACTACTTGGATCAACCAACGCACTGTTAAGTGTTCCTCAATTCAAATCCACCAAGAGTATTCTCGGCAGAAGAAAATGGCAGCAAGCAAATCAAGGGAAATCAAGTAAGGACGATTTATGCTATTGGCTTAATGATGTACAGCTATAGATTTACACCCAAATAGAGCATAGTAAAAACTATTTTTCATTAGATGCAAGACGTACAAATTCAAGAATATCCACAAAAAGGTAAACCACAAAGTCCTGTACTCGCACTAGTAGAATGTCTCTTGTATTAAACACAGTCGGATCAGCAAGCTTATGTATGCACACCCTTCCAGAAAGGGTTAACTCCATGTTTATTCCTTCAAAAGCATGCAATTCATTACACAGTGCTTAAAGCTTCTGCTCACCCGTTCTGTTGATAACTATTTAATACATTACATGACTGCAAGTAATACTGTGGTTGTAATTGTAGCAATGTACAAACAGAGCAACTGATCCAGCAGGCAAGACAGTACTGAGCAGATACCTTGGGCATGGAGTTTTGCCAGATCTTCATTAAGGGCGTCCTGGGATTCTTCCAGTTGTCTCCGCTTGTGTTCCATATTTTGCATGTAATCTGTAAGTGATTTGATCTTTGCTTCATGCTGGAGGAAATAAAATGCAGACAAGTGAATACATTTATACAATTCCAAAGGCTTCATTTAGTGAGGACACAAAAAACGTGAATACACTCAATGGGAGCAAAGTAAAATATTTTGTAGTCCTTTAGTCATGTTGGAATAAACCCCATTCCATCTGGCTTCTCCAATAGCAAATAAGCCAGATCCCCCAGAAGCCCCATTAATGGCAAAAAGTTTAAATTACACCATTTGGTTTGTATGTAAGTGGATGGATTACTTACTGTATACTTCGGGTTATATTTTCAACGCACCACTAAACCATAAGGCTTTGCAGCATATACCTTGGAGTTGCCCACCATGTACTAAACAGAACAAGTCTGTATCCAATCATACCCCGAACAAGAATTGTATTGCATCACAAGGTGCAATAGTAAGTAAGCCAAATCGAGAAACTTAACAGGAGTTCAACCCATTGTCAATCAAATGCTTTCTGGGTAACTGCTGAGTGCATACAAGTAGTACACAGCACATGAAAATGCTGTACAATATACCTTAACCTCACTTCTCGGCTATTCCGTTTCTCTACAGGAGATGTGGAAAGAGATTGAGGAAGACGACTATTGTTGCATACTGTGGCAAAGTAACATGTGGGAGAAGTTATGGCAGAAGTACAGAAGATATTAAATATAGCATTATAGAAAGCTGGTATCTATTAATAATGCATATAATTGATGCTGGCAGGCTAGTGTGAAAATTAGCAACGTTGGCTTAAAGTGACCACACACAGGATTTTGGGTTACATTTTTAAAATTTCACATTTCTTTTAAAGTTATAATTTCTGGGTTTCTGTTATTTGAAATGGGGGTGAGGGGTTTCCACCAAGTTGAACCACATTTTCAGCTGCGGGGTCCCTCCTGTTCCCAAGAGACAAACCGGTGAAGTTACTGGTGTATCTTTTTTTTTAATCTGGGATTTAAAATGGTCGTACAACCAAAAACAGCAACCAATGTTCTATTGGCCTGAGATTTAGCAGCCATTCTGTTTCCCCTGGAGGGAGATTTAAACCTTGTAACTTCACTGGTAAGTATCTCTGAAACCGAGGAGGTTGGGGTGGGTGGTGAAAGAGGTCTTCCAAAAGCTGAAGACAAGCCGATCCAGCCCGGGAGGAACCCCTGCTTCCCAGCCTGTTAAACAAAAATGTTTTAATAAATGAGGACGCGTTAGTGCTTTAAATACTTAAGACTAAGCTTATACTGTAGTTTGTAAATAAAATACGGACGTGATGTTACAGTATTTCATATTGGTTTCTCACATACTCGTAACTCAGGTTGTATCACATGTGAAGTCGTCTCTTCCTTATATAGCGGGTTATTTGCCCATTTCCTTCTGTCTGTTGATTTGCTATTCCCCTAGGTCATTTGTGATTTATCCTTATGTTGCCTCTCTCTGGTTTCCTCTGTTACATTGTATCCGATTATAGATCTTTATTCTGTATTACTGTGTATCTGTCTGCGTTACACTGTAACTCAGGCACCAACTGTCGTCATCCCAACTGCTGCAGCTTTAGAATTACGCTGTTGCTAGGCAACAGTCCCTTTCACTTAAGGGACCCAACTATGTACATACGTGTCCTAATGCTGCATCTTCAGTTAAAGAGGCACTCGTTTTGTTTTAATATATGCAGCCTTTGATTACCTTTATTGAAAACTAATTACCTAAACTGGCAATCGATTTCTTCTCCCGTGATCGATCAGCTTCTGCTTCCCAGGGTTGCCAAAATGGTTGCCCTTCCGTTGCAAATCAACCCTTCAGTCAGTCAGTAACTCAGCAGCTACAATGTATTCTTATATTACTAATCTCATATAATCTATTGTACAGTTCGCAGCTCAAACTGCTGGAAATATTGGCAACAAATTATCACAGACAGGAAAGGGTTGCAAAAATCTTGCACTGCTGGGGAAGTGTGCTGAAACCTGCTATAGGAATCAAAGGACGCTCAGTACATTAAAACACATTTTTTTTAAATGTACTATCTAATACTACAGAACTGATTAAAAAAAAAAAAAAAACAACAGGATATTGCATGGATTGCCCCATTAAAAACAACAATAATAAAAAAATGAAAGCATCATGTCCTATGAGTTCCACCTCTCACCAGTCCAGCCACAAATAGGGGACAGAGGCAACACATGGGTAGTATGAAAACAAAAATTAAGTGAACACTGAATTCAAATTTGGGTCATTGTTTTCATGTTAACACATTAATAAAATGAAAACACCGGTAAACCCAAAAAATAAAGCACAGAAAACCAGGATCCCTACATATAGAATATACACGGACTTGCTCCATTCAGGATCTTACTCATGTGTCTCGTTTGTCTTGGTCACTACTACATACCAATAGACTTCATTTTCACACCTAGTCATAATAATTCACTTACTCTTTGTGCATTGTAAATAGATACCATGTCCCTAAAATACTGTACATACACCTGCTTCTGTACTACGCCCATATCGTACCAGAGGAAAAAAACACGGAGGTTAGAAAGCTTATAACTTCTCATACTACCGTCTCCTCCCTCACTTGTTAAAATATATATACATACACTCACACAATAAAATAACTGGTCTTTGTGAGGTTTGACATGGCAGTATAATTTACAGGATCAGAGAAAACATGTTGAATGATAGAAATGCACATACCTGTGAGATAAGAAGCTGGCAGGCTGCAAGTTCTCTCTCACTGGCGTTTATCTTCTTGTTTGACTCTATTTGTGCACTTTCCAACTGTTTGCTGCGATTTGCCAATGACTTGACTTCAGACTTCATCTTGCTAATGTATAAACGAGCCATGGTGAACTCTTCTTCAAGTACTCCATTCACATCAGCCAACTACAAGCAAACACAGACGGCTGGAAATGATGCAGTGTAAAGCGAAAGCAGACATTCCCCAATCCTATTTCTACTGCCACTGACCTGTACTAACGATCATCCACATGATACACAAGTTTTTATAGATACAGAGCACCTACCTACCCAAGTGCCACAAGGAGTTTCCCAGTGCTGGAAGGGGTCTTATGGAACAGTGTCACTTAGTAAGTATGGGCCACAATCTGTTCTTGATACCATTTATTCCAAGAATAAATCCCTTATCAGGATGTCAATGGATTCAGACCAATTAGAAGCATATATACATGTAATTATGCCATTTAAAATGCATGGCCCAACACATTGACCAAGATCATTAGTATAGATGGTGTTTTTGAACCAAAAAGCATACTTCGGGCCCCAAACCACAAAAAAATGCTTTACCGTTTTCACATCGTTGGTGCCAATGATCCCTCCAATCTCTCCAAGATCTTTCAGTAGTAAATTCAAGATCTCCGTAGCTCTTTTCTTCTGGTGATTACTAAGATCATGTAACTGATTTAGTTCTCTTTGGGTTGCAACCAAGCTAAACTATAAAAGGGAGGGGGGAAAAAAAAAAAACTCATTTTGTGTAGTATTACACATTTCAGACCATCAGACCACAGGGTTATTAGCTCCACCACAAAGACAGTCATCATTCCATGTTGCTTTGCTGCAGATTACAATTGCATTACACCAACTTGTCGAGTCCTCAAAACACTACAGCTTTGCAATAATGTGCTCTGATATCAATATGTGTATTGCACAGGCCTGTGAACCCTACTGCTCTATACAATATCCATGCGAGCCATTAGTCAGCACACAATGAGTATTTATTTTTTACACATTTTGAAGCCTACTGCAGCAGATAAGACACTAATCAGTCTAAGTGCTTTTCCCAGAAATTGATGGCCTAATCCCATTCCTGCAATATCACATCTCTTCCATGCAGAATTTTAAACCACTGATGCTGTGCAGTGTATGTAATAAACCAAGATAATAGAAATTTGATGAACGGAGATAAATTGAAAAACATTTGTCAAAAATTCAAGACTACAAAGATTGTTAGGGAAAAAAATCCCAGGTCATTTATCTTAGGCCCTTGGCAAAGCCTTTTTTATTTTTTAGAAGTAACTTTGTAGATACTTTTATATTGACTTCATTTGGAAAAGCTTCTAGCAATAATTCCGTTGCTTTCCAGAATGTGCGTTATCCCCCAACCTCTGAAAATGGACGTGTCCTGCAACATCCAATAGGACCTCATGCAGATTTACCAAAAATGTGACTCTTCACTGCACATTCACCCACTGCCATAAAGATGGCTACAGGAAGACTCCAGTTTGATTTCATTACGCGCTAAAAGAGCAGCATGAGCAAGTGTGACACAAAAAATATAAATATAACAGGTCTGTGTTCTAGTAATACTTCTACCGTTATTTAATTTTTTTTTTTTTAATTTATAAACTGAATGTATGGTGCCACCAAACCGCACCAAAATACAATATCTCTGGCATATGAAATACCTCTGCTATCCCATACACCAGGGCACTTCACCTGGCAGCCCAAGCTTGGGCTGTCTGTTCCTGCTAATTGCAGTGCAATATGTTACATTGAAATCCAACTGTAAGATTAGGTGATGTAGAGGTACAGGTATTATACATGTTTGCAAAATACTGGATATATTTTAAACTGATTATACTTCCAAGTGACATTACAATTTTCTTCTGGCCCTTCTGCGCCGTGTCTTTTTGGGGGGCTCCACCCCCTTGGGAAAAATGAGTTGAAGAGCCCTGCTATACACCAAGTTTAATGTCGAACACAAAGTAATTGAGATATATAAATAATTTTGCAGAAAAAATAAATAGCAGTAGTTACAACAGGGTCAGGCAACTTCAGTCCTGAAGGGCCACCAACAGGTCAGGTTATCACGATATCCCTGCTTCCGCCAAAGCGGCCCTTGAGGACTGGAGTTACCCAGCCCTGGGATACACTGATGAATTACAGATCATTTGGCAGTATCCTTACTGTTTTCTGGGCCAACTCATCCGAAAACTGTTGGTTGGCTTTGGTCTTGTCCTCCACTTCCTGAGATTTCTGGTCATAATTGACCGCCAGTTCTTCCAAGGCCTGCAGCACTTCTTTCACCTCATCCTTCGCCGCATCGTTCTCGATCTGAAGGCGAGTCAGCTCCTCCTGAATTTTCTCATAATCTTTCCGTGTCGAAACCAAAAGCTGGAAACAAGAAGATAGTTAATGTCTGTATTTGTGTACAGTTGTGTGAAAAAGAAAGTACACCCTCTTTGAATTCTATGGTTTTGCATATCATTACATAATAACAATCATCTGTTCCTTAGCAGGTCTTAAAATTAGGTAAATAGAACCTCAGATGAACAACAACACATGACATTACACAGTGTCATGATTTATTTAATAAAATGAGCACATTGTGTGCTCATTTGCATGTCATTTCCCAGAATCCCTTGCTGCAGTGGGAGCATTGTATGTTAGGTGATAATGGTGAAAGGCAGGGTTGCAGACCTGTCTAAGACATGTGAATGTGCTCACAAGTGATATTCTTTATGAGATATATGCATCGATAGATAGATACACACGTATAATTTTATTTTAGCGCCGACCACGTACGCCGCGCTGTACAACATTACAATAGGACGTAAAACCATGGGGAAAAGTGACTCCGGTAAATTACAACAGAAGGCTAAAGGAGACCCTGCCCCAAAGCACTTACAATCCAGTGTTGTTAGGAGGGTTACAGACCCATTAGGAGTAAAAAGTGCATTAATAGAAGTGCAGGCAGGGGAGGTCAAGTGGATCTGGAGTTCACAATAGAGGCATAGAAAGTTTAATGGAACGGCTTCTTTTAAGATGTGGATTTTCAGCCAAAAGCGGAACTGGCTGGTTGGACATCAGCCAATTTGGAACATCAAAACATCTGTTGGGTGACATGTGTTGGGCCATTTGAGATGAAAAAAATATGACGTTATTTCATGCCCTGCACCACTGATCACTGCTGTGAGCTCAGAGTCAGACGGTACGGTTCCGGTCTCACCCTGGTCTCACACGCCTGGGAAAGGGGGAGCGACCAACCGCCATCAGATGCTGGGCACTCTCAAGAGCAACGATCCAAATGGAAGCAGTGCTGTGTGAGCGATGGGGACTGGGCCCCCAAAACACCTAAAGCTGTCAGTGTGAATATATAGAAACAGTAAATGGGAATAAAATAAATAAACAGCAGTTCTGCTTTACTGAAACTAAAAAAAAGTGCCCAGTAGAAAACAGAAGGAATGTCAAACTAAACCGAAACCCGTCCTGGCTACACAAGATGCCTACAAGTGCTTTCACCGATTGCCATGAACCACATTTGTTTGGTGCCTACCTCTTCTTGATCCAGCATTTGTTGTTTTAATTTCTCTGCCAGCTGACTCTGCTGATTGATTTCATCATCCTACAAACAGGGAGGAACAAATATATATGAACCACCATTTAATCATAAGCAATAGCCATTTTTTTTAATATTTTAGATATCTATATTATTATATACTAAGATTATTGTGGCTAATTTAACATACAAAAAATTAGAGCGGTCTGGTAAACTTTTAAAAAGCCAGTATTCGTTTTGTTTATTTATAGTATAAAATAATATGCACCATTTTGTATGAAAAACCCCCCACGTAAAATATTTATTTAAATGGACAGGAACAAAATTAACCCTTCATAATTTAGGCTTTTAAATGTTACATTTAACCAGTAAATATTTTAATTCCATAGAAAAAGACAATGATAGGAACTCTAGCTTTAATGATTACATTTATGTTTTGGGCATTAACAAATGCTTATGAAAAAGAATGCTACAAATCAACTTTTTTACATTTCACATGGTAAAAATGAAACTTTGCAGCAAATGCAGATTTCCACCTAATAAATTAAACATAATTTTGGCTCTATGCAATTAATCAAATCTGATTTTTCTTTGGGGCGACATTTCCAGAGTGTAATAAGCCATGCCAGCCCAAAAGATCAGTCAGGGGTTAAGCAAAAGATAATGAACACACTACTTGACTCATTAAACCAAAACTGTATACAGGTGGTCCTCGGTATCAGTCATTTCATTTTTCGATGAATGGCTTATCAGACGTTGAAACTAATTATCTGTCACTCCGCGCCCACGGATTAACATGGGATTCGCAATCCGACGGTTTCACTATCCACCGCGGTTTGGCAGGAAGGTTCCCGTTGGATGACCAGGGACCGCCTGTATTCTGTATCAACTAGGTTTGCCAGACGTCCCGTATATATGGCATTGTTCCTTATTTCATTGACCTATCCTGAAGCCCCAGAAAGGTCTGTCGGGACGCATAATTGTCCCATATGTCAATGCTTTGATGTGACATACATGAATTTAAAATCACTAATGAAGTCAGTCCCGAAATCGTAATAGATTTCTACTTGTGTAATGGTTACCTTTTCCGATAGATGACGCCTTACTAAATTATTAAAATAATAATGTTGGGACATCAATACCATGACACCCAACCCATTGGGCGTTATTTTTTCTCCCACAGTTACTGGTTAGTTCAGTGTGCATCTTTCCCCGCCCCGTGCCAAGAGCAGAGGTGAAAAAACCCCAAAGAATACAGCGGTCAAGCGGGTGATACCATTCAGCTCGAAGCGTGTGCAAAGCATTGATCCCTCATTATGACGACATACTGGTTTCGGGCGTCCTGTATTATAAAAACTTAAATGTGGCGACCCTAGTATCAACCAATGACTAAAGGTATCTGTAATACCGTGCGGATATTTAGCAACCCTTCAGATACTTATTTACAAAGCACGTGCTACATCTTAAGCGATCTTTGGCAGCATTATTAAGAATTTAAATTGCATACTTTAGTGCGCATGTCCAGACAGCAAAAATCAGATAAAATCAATAGGAATAAGAATGCACAAACAGCAGCGATATTGATTCTGCCAAATGCTCATTTGGGCAGCTGGAAGGTAAGAATAAAGAAGTCTTCTTTCACCAAGACTTTTCTCAAATCTGCAGCTATAACAAATACAACAAATACAGAACTCTCCTGCATATCGACAACAAACTTATCCAGGGAGAAAAAGAATTAACCACTAAAACATGGGAGTAAAATAAATTAAAAAATCTCCATCAAAAAGCTTAAACCGAAACAAGTGCCCCCAAATATTCAGCAAGCATGCATTTCCAGTAATGGACAACCTTATCATCCAATTGTCTGTACAAACAAGCTATATCGTCATCATGTTTCTTCTTGTCCTCGGTGGAGACGCTTGCAACAGCAGGCGAAATGTTGTCAATGACGGGTGTATTGTCACAAGGTTCCAAGGTTTTCTGGTCTTTTGCACTCGTCTGTTCATCCTCTGGGACAGCTTCTCCTGTAATGCAGAGAAGTTCACAGATAAATTAATATTCACAATAGGGAATTTTTGCAGCTATGCAACTTGCACTCCTGAATTTAGCATATCTAGCAAGACGCAGCATATATTTTTTATGCAAGGGAAAGTAGATCATATGAAACAATGTTTCAGTGTACAGTGGGAAACTCAGACTCATGATAAACATATTGTACTTGTACCATGCAGCGAAACACACAATGTGACTCACAGAACTCACATCCTGTGATGGAAAAAAAATGAAATGGGCAAATATTAAATGAAAAATCTCAAAATGTGTTTTTTCCTCGTTAGCTTAGTTTTGGGTTCAGGATGTGAAATCAGGCAGATTATGATGGGTAAAAGCAATGGCAGAATAAAACACTCCACCGAACACAGAAATTGATGGATATGTGGGATGGAAAAAGCAGGACTTTAAGCTGGTGGCACAAATAGAGAATTTAAAATGACAGAAATTTGGGGTAGGCCATGTCGAAGAGACATACTGGATGATTAACAGTAATTAATTGCTTCTTTGGATGCCGATACACACCCAGTCCACTAGGGTTTTAGTAGAAATTGTCCAATGCAGGATGAGGAAAGGCTTGGTGATAAAAAGATTAATGTAGGATTTGTAGCATTGTATAACTATTATCCACAGGCCAATGTTTCAGAGATGCTGAGCCTTACCACCTGCAAGAGGGCATCATTCTTGCTATATAAAAAGGGACAAACACAAACCAGGAGATCACAAAATCTCCCAAAGATCCCTATTTAGTTGGAACTAGTTGTTTAGTTGCAACCAAATAGGGATCTTTGGGAGATTTTGTGATCTCCTGGTTTGTGTATTATTACCATACCCCTGCACCGGCTGTGCCTTGATTGTAAACAATGTTTATTATTTACATTTGGTGAGAGGTCTACCACAAGTTATGTTATATATAAAAGGGACGTCAGGTCAAATGGATGTGCCTTCCGCAGATGCCCAAGTGCTGCTTCTATGGATTCCTACGTCAGTGCCACCAAATTGAAACGTAATAAAATAGTATCTGAGAACGAGTAACGCTGCTTTAAGCAACATTATAAGAATGAATAAAGCTTAGATGCTCTACTAAAGAAATGTGTTGGTGCTATGGCTTAGAAAAAAACGATGAAAGGCTAGGCTAAGAGCAAAAATAAGTCTGCTTTAAAAGGATGCATATACAGAATAACTTTACTGCTTCAGAGACCTGCAGTGACTTTCATACAGCGCCTCTCTGGCTATATTGGGGAAATGCATTACTGTAAGCGGGGAAAAACAAACACAAAAAAAAAAACTGTGCTGTAAAAATGTCATAAATAAACCAGCTACTGAACCTGTAATTACATCTGGGAATTATATCCTTGGCAATCTGAAGGAGCCGGCAGCAATCTGTCACCATGGCAATTTCAATGCACTAATCAAAAACTATGTTCATTGCACTGCAGTCAGCGGAGCCCCTGGGACAGGCCTAGGGCTGCACAGCTGAATGCAGAATAAAGGACAAGCAGGAGCCTGCTGCAAAACACAGAGAAGGTCTCGACTTCCTTTCAAATAAAGACACTTGCCTGCAGTAAAACATGAAGCAGCTGATAACCTGCTATGAACCCCATTTTGGAATCTTTCTAGTTTAGCAAATAGATTCTTATTGCTTTTCATTTAATTTGTATTCTTTTTGAATAGGGGTGCTCAACTCCAGTCCTCAAGCCCCCTCCAACAGGTCAGGTTTTCAGGATATTCCAGCTTCAGCACTGGTGGCTCAATCAGAGGCTCAGTCATAGACTGATCCACCTGTGCTGAAGCTGGGACATCCTGAAAACCTAACCTGTTGGGGGGCTTGAGGACTGGAGTTGAGCACCCCATGCTTTAGACCAGGGGTGCGCAAACTGGGGGACGCGGGCAGTTGCAGAGGCCCCGCTCTCTTCGCTAAGGCATTTAAATGAAATGTCGGGGGATGGCGTGAGGCCTCTGCAGCTTCACTTACCGGGATTCAGAGGCTCGGTGTGACGCGTCGCCATGGCAACGTGGCGGCAAATGATGCCGCGGGGTCATGTGACGTGACATAACCCGCGGAGTCATTTGACGCCGGTTGCCCTGGCGATGTGACGTCACAAGACCCCTGCAAAAGAGGTAAGGGGGGCGCGAACAAGCAAAGGGGGCGCAGCTCAAATAATTTGTGCACCCCTGCTTTAGACGACCTAGTATGCTACACATGGGGGGGGGGAGAACATGACATTAAGGCCCCTGCTTCATTTCTTACCGCCCCTCCATCTGTTAAGTTCCATCTCAAGATGCTGAACAATATTCTTAAGCGTTTTGTTTTTTTCTTTCTCCTTTTCAAATTTTTTCTTCCATTCTTCTGCTGTGAGCTCAAGGTTGACAGACACGGTGTTCTTAATGGTCTTTGCTCTGTGGGAGGCAAAAGTTATATGAAATAAAAAGTTCAAACGGATCTCTGACAATGTCTTCAACCATTACACAATGAAGATCACAATTATGTCACGTTCCATGTATGCATGTATGTAGTGCTTTACAAAATTGCAACACAAGGTAAAGAACGCACAATGGGGACAAGCACAACAGGTATATGGCAGCATAAGGCAAAGGGAGACGCTACACGAAAGCGCTTACAACCTAAGTGCTATAATGTATATGACCTTACCTCTGCCCAAACATTAAAGTGGTCTTCGTCTCGGCCTCATTGAAGATGGACGGAGAGCAGCAGATTATAATCGTGGTTCGACAGTTTCCACCAAGGGAATCCTGAAGGATCCGGGTCATTTTGCTGTCTCTGTACGGCACATGGGATTTCTGCACAGCAAACATTTGTAAACGGATTTTTAATTGCATCAGATCTTTAAAGACATTAGGGCCTAAAGTTACTAAACAGTGATAAGAATTGACACATGGACGGTCCTATTAAGGATTTAGTGTGCCAAGTCTTATAGTACCTTAAGGCAGGGAGAGCACAAACTTTTTGAGCTGCGCCCCCCTCTACCTGCTCCCCCAGGTACTCGCGCCCTCCTTACTTTTTGAACGGCGTCAAATGACACCGGGGGTGACGTCACATGACCCCATTTTCATGGCGACGGGCATCAAATGACGTCACATGGCCCTGCAGCGTTATTTGATGCCGCATTGCCATGGCACAACAAACTACTGAATCCCGGTAAGTAGGTTACAAAGGCCTCACCCGAACCCCGGGCATTTAATTTAAATGCCTTGGGGAACAGCGCGGGCCTCTGCCAACTGCCCACGCCGCCAAAATAAATCCAGCGCCCCCAGTTTGCGCATCGCTGCCTTAGGGGGTAGATCCTCAAAAGTCTGCTTAATACTTGGCATTAACATCAGTTAAACTTGAAAGCTCAGTAACGATGCGCTAAGTGCCTTTGTCACCTGTAACGAGCCCTTGCATTACTATAACGGCTAAAGTGCAACAAAAAAGGGGTCTACCCCACACTCAGACGGGAAGGCCTTATCCTTTTCACCTGCCCTTAACTACGAAGCACCTATAGAGAAGCACTCTCCCAACACAACATTACATCCACAAACGCCTGTATTTACTGCTGCTTTTCTAATTAAGTGAAGAAAATATAACAGGACTTGGTGTGCTTTGGAAAGGGGGCTGAGTTGAAGCTATCTGGGTCCATTCATACCCTAGACATGACCCTGGGTCCAGAATAGTGAAAAGGAAGACTGTGTGCTTTGGGGACACACACAGAAGCTGCTACTCACAGCCTTAATGCTAATACAGAGCAGTCTCTGCACACTGACAAGCAAGCAGCCTTACACTGCCAATACAAAGCCCAGCTTTACAGCAGTACAGCAAGCAGCCTTACACTGCCAACACAGAGCCCAGTGTCTACAGCAGTACAAGCAATCAATGTACACTGTCAAATACAGAGCAGTCTCTGCACACCAGCTCAAGCAAAACAGTTTTACACACAAGCAAGCAACTTTACACTGCCAAACAGAGCAGCAGGCTCTATACCACAGAGCCTGCAGCCTCACTCACAAGGCACCAGCACTGCAGGTCAGACAGTGCATTTTACATAGAACTTTAATTGCCCTTTCTGTTTTGAGTCCACCCTCAGCAGAGCTTCACAGTGAGTAGCTACCATTCCACCTAACCCTGTGCACGTCCCCACGGCTAGCGCCACCAAGGGCCACGCCACCGGACACCCGCCAGGACACGGGTCAGAGCCACTGGACACCTGTGAGTACAGCTACCACTACGCTGAACGCGGCAGGACGCCGATCGGCATAATCTGAGACAGTCGCCCATCGCTAACGCAGGTATGTTCCTGATGTGCAAAACCTGTGTAAAAGACGGACTCTGGCCTTGTAGAATTGATATAAGTTAGTATGTTTGAATTTAAAAAGTTTTTTTTTTTTTTTTCCCTCTTAACTCTGTGCTGTTAATTGACCAACTGGAACAAGCTGATTGATTGGGGAGGGGGACGGGGAGGGTCATGTGACTGTTTTAGCTGTATAATACCAACACCTCTCCTGCAATTTGCCGGAACTGCAATTTGAATTAGACAGTGAGGCATTTAAAGTTAGCTTTTTAAGTGATAAATATAGTTAGACTATAGTTTGACTAGAGGTGACTGGGGACTGGATCTACTGCACACTCTTTTACTCAAGACAACAAACGGTAAGCTATTCAGATCACATTATGATCCCATGCTTGCTAACCTGCCTATTTCAACCCCCCACCCTTTACAACTTATTTACTGCAGTCTCTCCCAAAACTGACTGCACAATACACTAAAACCCTGAACTGACTAACATTGCAATACAGCTAAACATTTGACAAGGAACAGGCACACACCTGCTGTTAGTCTGCTCACACTCACTCTGCTCACAACAGCTCCTTGCAGAACTGCCTACCTCTGGCATCATGAACCTGCTATTTATTTTAACTTTTTTCTTTCTCCTGGCCTCATGGAGATGTTACTCCCTCTATCCACTACAAACTCCTCCATCCTGGCCCACACCCAACATCACCATACACCCTGGACTACTCAAAAGCCTTGCACTATCTACTGAATGTTGGTGGAGAACTCTGAAAACCAGCACACCAACCACCGCACACACTAATGGCAAACATCATAAAGTAACAACTTGGAAACAACTACTCAAATTTCTACTCATACTATTACTCTCTTTAGCAGGTGATATTGAACCTAACCCAGGTCCTCCCATTTCAGCTCTGTCCCATGCCCCTGAGAATTCCACCTTTAAATTCCAAAAAGGGCTATCTGTCGCCCATATAAACATCCGGAGCGTGCTGCCCAAACTGGATGAACTAAGGGCATGGTGCCTTATGCATAAACCCAAAGCCATCGTTCTTACAGAAACATGGCTATCCCCTAAAACCCCTGACGCAAATATTGCCATTCAGGGATACTCCATTTTTAGGAGAGATAGGTCAAAGAGAGGAGGAGGGGTATTATTTTATATTGCAGACACATTACAATTTACACTGTAAATTGCCCACCAAGCCCACCCTCTTGAAATTCTAGTTGGCAAAATCTGCCTACCCTTTTCTAAGCCCATCTTGCTTGCTGGCATCTACCGCCCCCCTAAAGCCCCTCTACAATCCTTGACTGATATCACTCAATTTCTTGGCTCCATTTCCTCTCTGAATGAGAAGAGTGAGCTGCTAGTTCTTGGGGATTTCAACTTCAATTGGCTTGACCCTAAAAACCACAAAATCCAGATACAACTCAAGTCACTTAACCTATCACAACTCATTTCCCAACCCACACGGATAAACCTGAAATCGCATAACCATTCCTTGCTAGACTGGTTTCTTTCCTCAAACCCCAGCAGAATCCAATCCTCTGGCATCCTTCCTGATATTTTCAGTGACCATGCAATAGTGTACTGTGTAAGGAAAATTAAACCGCCCCATTCAAGCACTAAAGTTCTCCTCACTAGAACATTTAAAAACTTTAACCCACAACAGTTTCTGGATGACCTTACCAACTGCCCATGGCACAGAATCGATTTAATTCCCGACCCTGATTCTGCGCTCGACTGTTTCCAATCCGAGTTCTTAAAACTCTGCGATACCCATGCTCCACTACGCAAAATAAGGGTACGGGGGGCCCACCTCCATGGGTTACACCTGACTTTATAGCACTCTACCAGTTCAGGGATGCCTTGTGGAAAAGCTACAAAGTAACTGGCACTACCAAGGATCTCAATCACTACAGATGCATGCGGAACATGTGCACAAGGCAAACAAGGCATGCAAAAGCACAATATTACTCTGACAATCTCCACCAGAATACATCAAACCCAGCTAACTTCTGGAAGGTTATCAACAATATATTCCAGCCTCCTAACCATCAACAACCAAGTAATATCACTAAGGGGGATATTACTCTGACAAACCCCACTGACATTGCAAATGCATTCAATGATTACTTTGTAGGGTGTGCCACTAACTTATTAGTGAAACGCAACACAGCCCCCAAACATGAATCTCATCCTGGGAGTATCGCTACAGTCCCAACCCCTCCCAACACTGCCCACAATTTTCAATTTGGCCCAGTATCTGAAGAGGAGATTATACAAGCGCTCCTCAAACTAAAACTAAGCAGCCAATGTGGACCCGACTTACTACAATCTAGGTTCCTACAACTTGGTGCCCCAGCAAATTGCCAAACCAATTGCGTCCATAGTCAACTCTATCCTGTCTGCAGGCCATATCCCTAAGACCTGGAAAACTGCCAGAGTTGTCCCAATCTTCAAAAGTGGGGACAAAAACACCGTCTCAAACTACAGGCCAATCTCACTTCTCCCAATGCTATCCAAAGTCATGGAAAAATGTGTCCACTCCCAATTAAGCGATTTCTACACCAAGACAAATTTCCCTAGCCAATTCCAATCTGGGTTTCGTCCCAAAAACTCCACCGTAACTACCCTGCTAAAAGTTTGCAATGAAATCCAGTGTGGAATGGAACGGGGACAATTCACTGGTGCAGTATTCCTAGATTTTGCAAAGGCTTTCGACACAGTTGATCATGCTATCCTGCTTAAACTCCAGAGCTCTGGAATAGGGAAACATGCTTTAAACTGGTTTCAGTCCTACCTATCAGGAAGATCCCAACATGTGTCCATCTCAGGCTCTAACTCCAACCCCCTGGATATCACCTGTGGTGTCCCGCAAGGCTCTGTTCTGGGGCCCCTACTCTTCTCAGTGTTCATTAATGATCTTCCCACAGCTTGTAAGGAAGCCTCAATACACATGTATGCAGGTGACACAATCCTGTATGCACACAGCCATAGCTTCTCTGACCTTCAACACATACTTCAGTCTGACTTTTTGAGACTCGAAAACTGGATTTCCCAAAACAAACTGTTTTTAAACACTGACAAGACTGTAACAATGGTATTTGGGACCAAGACTAAATTTGTAAAGCTTCCAGTGACTGAGCTCCTGATTAGAACCAACGCTAAAACCACCCTAACACCTGTCACTAGTTTTAAATACCTGGGCTTATGGTTTGATTCCCACTTAACATTCGGGATGCACATTGATACCCTGACAACCAAGACCTATGCCAAACTAGGGGTACTTTACAGGAACAAATCCTCCCTAAGTCTCCTGGTCAGAAAGCGTATCGCACAGCAGATGCTAATGCCAATTATTGACTATGGAGACATAGTATATGGCTCGGCTCCTCAAACCCACCTTAGCAAACTTGACACCCTCTACAATTCAATTTCTCGTTTTGTTCTCCAATGCAACTACAACACACACCACTGCGAAATTCTCAAAGAACTAGATTGGTCAACACTAGAGTCTAGGCGCAAAGTTCACCTTTCCTGTCTTGCCTTTAAATTCTTCATGGGCAAGCTACCTGAACAAGCTCCTCACCCCTACCACTTGCAGAACTTATCACCTGAGATCAGACTCCAAAAGACTATTCATGGTCCCAAGGCTCAACAAAGTATCCGGACGTTCCTCCTTCTCCTTCCGTGCACCCCAAAACCGGAACAACCTACCAGAGACTCTTACATCCACCACCAGTTTAAGTTATTTCAAATCTAAGGCTGTCTCACATTTTAACCTGGTCTAACTGTTTCATACGCTCATAATATATATATTTTCTTTAATTGTGCACGCAATGTCTTGTATATAATGTATACCCTGTTCATTTATGTAACTGTACTTGTAACCATGTATTATTTGTCTTACTCTGTGCCCAGGACATACTTGAAAACGAGAGGTAACTTTCAATGTATTACTTCCTGGTAAAATATTTTATAAATAAATAAAATAAATAAATAATACAAAATGTGGTCCAAAGTAATTTTTACTAAGGACAAAATATTCAAATACATCAAACCAGAAATTATGTGAAAAAGATGTAAAAATACAACAACAAAAAACCCCGAAACAATGGACAAGTAAAAAAAAAAAATTTTTTTAATATAGATATATAGATATATATCGATATATATATATATATATATATATATATATATATATATATATATCTCAACTGTAAATATTACTGTATGTTCATTTGCATGTCTTAGACAGGTCTGCAACCCTGTCTTTCCCCATTATCGCCCAGCACACAGTGTTTCCACTGCAGCAAGGGATTCTGGGAAATGACATGCAAATGAGCACACAGTGCCACCTTTTGTCTCAAGCTCATATTACACAAGCAAATCCTCAAGCCAATGCATACTGTTTTAACGCAGCTTTTAGACAGAGGCTGTGTTAAAACAGTATGCATTGGCTTGAGGATTTGCTTGTGTAATACAAGCTTGAGACAAAAGGTGGCACTGAGTGCTCATTTGCATGTCATTTCCCAGAATCCCTTGCTGCAGTGGAAACACTGTGCTGGGTGATAATGTGGAAAGATAGGTTTGCAGACTTGTCTAAGACATGCAAATGAACATACAGTAATATTTACAGATGCTATATGCTTCACTGTGGAGGGTTTTTGTCACTTTTTTTACCCACCATAACCTTAATAATTGATAGATATAGATAAAAAATTGAAGAAAAAAAAAAAAGTCATAAAAATCAGGGAGCCAGAGACCCCTGCTGAGCGGCTTTATTCCTTCTCTGTAGGACTGAAATGGTTTGCCGAAACATCGGTGTTGCCCCCTTTATTTTTCTGACTTTTTTGGTTTGTTCTCTTTTTTCTTCAAATTGGTGTGTGTGGTGATTCCATCCATCCCATACATGCGCAATTTTGTTTCTACTTTTTCGTTGTTTCTTTTTTGTATTTTTACACCTTTTTCACATTGTCTAGTTTGATGTATGTTGAATTTTTTTGTCCTGATTAGTACAAATATTACTTTGGACCACTTTTTCTATCCTGTTTGAGTGCGGGATAGACCACTTGTTTCACTTTATTCATTTATGGAAAATGGTGGGGATTCCCCGTCTCCCCAGCACCATTTCTGTATTCCCTAAGATTCGTATTTTATAGACTGTATAGGTGGTGCGGTCTGCCCACTTTGTTATACATGTTACTATAACGGCTGTTCTTGCTACTGACATGCAAAAGAGGCATTCCCTGTGGTGACTATAATGGAGCTCTGTGGATATGCGTTGTTAGGTTTAACGTTGATGTTATTTTGGTCAGAGCTAAAGGTGGCATTACTCACATCCAAACGCTGAAATAGGCCTTTCACAGGCTCTGGATAAGTGTAAGAGCACAGTTGGGTATGATTTAACCATCATATTGTTATTTAAAGGTTCTTTTCCTCTACTGTTTATTTTGTCATTTTAATTTAACAACTCTTCAGGGTCTACATGGAATTAACGCCATCTTTGTTTAAAACGAGCTTAACGCCATGTTATTTTAAGCCAAATCAAGGCGATGCTAACTTCACATGGTGTTAAGCGAATTATATAACAAACAACCTTTGTTTGTATTTAGCTTTGTGGAAACCCGTTAAACCGAGGAAAACTAACGGACGTTCCCTATTTAGGTAACGTCACGTTAGTAGCCCAAATTTAACGGACTTCTGAGGATCTACCCCAAGACCGTTGGGCCTTAATCTGTCCATTATGTATTAAATTCTTATTTGGTCATTGAATATTTACAGAACATGCACATAAAGCTTCCTTTCACTGCCTTTAATGTATCAGCATTAATCTGGAGGAGCTACAATAATAAAAAAGCTAGTTCCTGTCTATGAGTAAAACTGCCTCCAGTTATAATTTCTGATCAAGGAGGTAATTAAACATACCCCAAACCAAAACCACCACTGACTTGGATGGGGAGGAGGGGGGGGAGGAGGTTCGGCTGATCGCACCTATATTGAATTAGGCCTCAAGACTCTTACCCATTGAAACCATTAATATTGCTATGTGGATGTTGCCTTCCTTCCTGTAAGATATCACAAATCTGTGCTATGGTAAAACACGCAATGAAGACAGAACGTCCCCAGTGACAATTTATTCCTCCCATTTCATTGGCTGGTTATGTAGATTTGCTTTTCATGTCATCACAGCAGGGGCGTAGCTATAGCCCGGGGCGGCCCGATCAGGGGTCACCAACAGGGGGGAGGAGCCGGGAGATTTGGCAAAGCAGTCTAGCTGACCACAGAAGTCAGGGCCCCCTTCAACTTGTCGGCTGGATCGGGAGCTGCGGGGAGGGGGGATTGCAGAGAGCAGTCAGCAGAGGCTGGGAGGGGGATTGCAGAGAGCAGGCAGCAGAGGCTGGGAGGGGCGATTGCAGAGAGCAGTCAGCAGAGGCTGGGAGGGGGTATTGCAGAGAGCAGGCAGCAGAGGCTGGGAGGGGCGATTGCAGAGAGCAGTCAGCAGAGGCTGGGAGGGGGTATTGCAGAGAGCAGTCAGCAGAGGCTGGGAGGGGGGATTGCAGAGAGCAGTCAGCAGAGGCTGGGAGGGGGGATTGCAGAGAGCAGTCAGCAGAGGCTGGGAGGGGGGATTGCAGAGAGCAGGCAGCAGAGGCGGAACTGAGGCAGAGAGCTGCAGAGCTCTGCTCTTTGTGACATCAGGGGGAGGAGTTACTGTGTGCTGCTGTGAGAAGGTATGCTATGTGTATGTGTGTCAATTTGCTGTGCGTGTTTCAGTCTGTGTGTGTTTGTGTGTGTAAATTTGTCCGTTACAGTTTGCTCTGTCAGTGTGCGCCTCAGTGCAAGCAATTTAGGTAACACGTGATAATCTTTATATTAGAGCATTTTAAAAATAGTTTGTCATTCTTTACACGGTTGTCTATAGTTAACTGTAGTAAACTATATTCTAATTTGTGTATGGGGGGGAGGGGGTTACTGTTTTGTAGAGGGGGAATGGGATGTGTGTGGGCAGGGGGTGGAGGGGAGGATTGAGGGAGCTGTATTGAGTGTAGAAGGGAGGGGAGGGAGGGGGAAGAGTGTGAGCGGAAAAAGGGGGTAGTGAGGGAGGTGTTAGAGGGGGGAGAGGAATACATAAGGAGAGAGGGGTGAATAGAGCAGAGTGGGGAGATGTAAAAGCAGGGTGGGGCTCGCAGGGCCACCACACGCTGGGTGGGGGGGGGGGTGGAGGGCGATGGAAACTCCTGAAGATATGGATTATGTTCACTCATAATGGGGACATGGAAAAAAATTGCCCGGGGGCCCACGCATGTCTAGCTACGCCACTGCATCACAGGATAACAATAATAATAATAATAATAATACAGCTCAACCCCCCTATAACGGTGTGCTTGGTGTCCAAAGAATCACATCGCGTTATAAATAATGTATAATTGTATGCATTGTACAATAAAGTATTTAAGATACCAATAATAGTGTTGTAAAGTATTCATAAATATGAAAAATGGGAGCCACGCTTAAATCGCGTTATAAGCGGATTCGTGTTGTAACGGGGTTGAGCTGTAATAATAACAACAACAACAACAAGTTCTTGTATAGCGCTGCTAGTTTTACGTAGCGATTTACAGAGACATTTTGCAGACACAAGTCCCTGCAGCGCAGAGCTTACAATCTATGTTTTTGGTGCCTGAGGCACAGGGAGATAAAGTGACTTGCCCAAGGCCGACACTCCTCCCATTTGTATCATTAGTAGAACAAAAGCTATTGATTTTACAAAACAGGAAAAGGCGGCAAAATCAAAAGTTACTTACCGTTCCTTCAGCCAAAGCGGAGATTACATTGCCCAATGCAGACAAAGATTTATTGATGTTTTTGGCTTCATCCAAAACAGATCCCTCGGCTCCAGTTTTGCTGACCTGCCAGACATAGCGTGAAAACATCAGCAAGAGTTTGTATACAGCATACCCCTACATGGATGCACAAACCCCAAGACCGCACGCACACACAATCTGCACCAGAACTAAAATACAGGTTTATTATAATGTAACCCTTTTGATTCAGGAAATTATAACAGAGCATTGAAACAGATCTCCGCCCAACAAATATATATGTTACCTGGGATGATTTAACTGGCCAATATTAGATATTCAACAATTCTCTTTCAGCATTGTTCCTATTAATTTCCCCACCCCCACCGTCAGGCTCACCAGCCTGTCCCTGTCCCATTTGACCCCACTGTATTGTCCACTACGTTTTCAAAGTTCCATCAGGTCTTTCCTTCCTGTAAATGTTCTCCTATCCATAGCCTCCCATTTATATTCTTATGGCTAAACTGCGGACCATCACCCACCTTCTGCGGAGCAAAGATAAATCATTTATATTAGCCACTATTCCTTTGTCTCCTTCTGCACGACCCATCCCTCCCGTCTTTAATCTTACTATTCCTCCTTATACTTACAAAGCTACACATGGGTTTGTCCCTCTACATTGCAAAATACTACTAGAAAGTAGAACCAACATGAAGTAGGATTACATTGAAATGCTGACCAGTTACCTTTTCACTTCCAGCCAAATCAACCAGGTAAAGCTTTCCGCAGAGCTTCTTCTCCGTTTCTACATTCTCTTGTTTTATATTTATTAAAAATATACTATGGCTTCTGGAGCTGTGCTCATTCATGTCTGGTGAGAAAGAATATTTGATCACAAACTCACTAGTAGCTGTACCGGTCCTGGAGAATACATGTGTGTTTTTTATCACATGCCAGTTCATTGATGAGTATTAGCATTTAATAGACATCTAAAACGACTGATTTTTACATTAGCAGAACTAAATCTTGTGCTTCTGGAAGCTTATGTATAACATTGCATGATTTCATGATAAAGTAGAACCTGTAAATTAGACTAAACTTGCTATTAGAGGGGATGCTCCTTTAGAAGTACTAGTCAAGGATCCCTTGGGTATTTTGAGAACAAAAGAATGAGAGTCTACGTCACTACCTTCTTAGACTATAAATTAAATAAAATGAGCGGATCAGAAACTTTATTCCTTTTCGGACTTAAAGAAATACACAGGCCCCAGCAGTACTATTATACACTCAACTTGTTATACATATTCATCATATATATATTTTTAGAGTGTGCTACGTATACAATTGTGTACCAAAGGAATTTGCACGGCAAACATTTGTGGTTTGTTTTTTGGGCTATTTTATGACTTACTTGTAACAGCGACATGACGATTTGCCTTTCCTTCATCTATTACATCCATCACTTCTTCTGGACTGGAGACAAATCTCTCTGTGCAACCCTAGACACACAAAAATCAGTGTATGCAAGAGGAACTAGGTGTAATGTATTATACTTCCATATGCAAAAGGAGCAAGAAACATTTGTCTACTTAGATTTCAGATAATATGAAACAGGTTTCCTTGTGGGCAGTGCTCTTTCCAATTGTGCGTTGACATCTCAAAAAATAAATTTGAATGAATCCATTTATTAATAGAGACCTACGTCTCCGCAGTAATGCTTTTCTGTAACTCGAGCACCATCCTTATTTCTTCAGCACATGTGGGAATTTGAATGTCATCCTTTGCATTGAAAACTGATCAGAATGAGACCTACCTTTACATAAGGAACTCTGTTCTTATCTTCATGCACTGCAAGGTTAGTCTTCGACACTGTGCAAAACGAGAGACACAGGAAAACAAATCAAGTCTGAGATACAAAATGGCAGATGTAATGGTGGGATACCACTTCACAGAACTTCCGGAAGAGAAATTAAATTAAAAAATACTAAGGAGCTAAAACCCCATATTCACGGCTGCTAATACAACCTATTCTTTTAAAGCCATGTTAAACTTTCTTTTTAGAATCTGCTCCTCTTTCTAGTTTTATTTCCCTTAATTCGCATAGCTGATATTTTCCATAACATAAGTCAAAATAAGAGAGAACTGCAGTTAATTTTTAGAAAGACACAATCAGATCACTGGAAGCACATGTGATTGCTTCCTCACAAACCGTATTCAGTTCTTTTTGAACCATATTAAAAAAAAAAAAAAAAAAATGTGAAACTTCTAGTAGATCAGAGAACCTGCAAATATTCCTTTATTTAAAACATTTCCTCTTGAAAATTATATGTTTGTAATATTTTTCATATAACAGACCTATTAAAAGTGAAGAACAAAAATGGTACTAAGGCAACCTGGAATTACCACTTTTAGGCGCCATTGCTCATTAAAAATAATAAAGATTTAATTTAAAAAAAATTTTTTTTTTTTTTTTTTACAAATACAGTTCTCACCATCCAGTAGGTCCCTTATTTTGTCCATGTAAATTTCAAAGTAGGAGACCTGGCAAAAAAAAACAAAAAACAAAAAAAAACACATTTTAAAATGTTTGCCAGCATAGATTACAGCATTTATGCAGCTTGGAGGACAGAAAAGATTCAACAAGGGACAGGACGTAAGCATGTTCCAGAGATAGAAGTGCGAGAACTAGGTCATCCAGCTAAGAAGCAGGGGGTGGGAGGCACGTGGGACATGTGAGGAAGTGCTTCTCCACGGAGCCTGGGGGGTTCATGGAATAGCCTCCAAAGAGATGCTGTAAAAGGATAATACAGTAAGTGAATTCAAACATGTGGGATAAGCACAAAGCCACCCCAAATGCCAAAGAAAGCCATGGATTAAATGGGGTCCGAGGCTTTGCAACAGATAGCAGACATGGGCAGGCCAGATAGGCCAAGAGGTTATTTTCTGTCAAATTCTAGGTGTCCACTGTATATCGTCATCGTAGGAGGTAAAAAAAAAAAAGTTATTCACTACATTCTCTGAGCACCAAGGAAAAGGCGATTAAATGTTCAACAGGAAAGATTCTGTATTTAAAAAGGAAGGTATTTTGATATGACAAGTTATTAGACACGTCTTGGGAAGGCAGGGGAGCGCAGATGTCAATATGCAATAAATGAAAAAAACATACATAGTGCAAATAAAGTTAATTCAAACGATGTGGTGTGGTTATATCTATTGAATGGAGACTCACGTGGTGTCAGATATAATCAGTCATGTCAGAGATCAATGGCAATAGCTTGACTCTGTGAATGGTAGATGAACCCCACAACTGGATAGTTGATGAAATGTGAACAGTATACGCAGCAACCTCAGCAACCAGGATTATAGAAAGGAAAGAAAGGCTTCCATACCGTAATACAATATAATACCTTTATACACGCAATAAAATTAACAGTGTCATAAAAGCAAATGGGCACATAAAAACGAGTGATATCACCAGCTCCAGTCTCCTCCGTCTCGGATACCACGCTCTGGACCGCGGGAGCCGTCAGGATCAACTGGCACACCTGTAGAACGGCCGGAACGGGGGAACCTCTGTGTCTTATGCGTCACACATTCTCAAGGTCTCTCTTGGCATCCGTCAATGGGATCCATATTGCTCCTGTGGTGGACTCACTGGGGAACACAGCTCTCACCCGCGGGGAGACAGCCGGTATACTTCCGGGTACTGGCTGATGACGTCACTCACAGCGACTACGCGTTTCACTAAACCGTGTAGTTTCATCAGGAGTCATCCCCGCGAGAAGAGCTGCGTTCCCCAGTGAGTCCACCACAAGAGCTATACGGATCCCATTGACGGATGCCAAGAGAGACCTTGAGAGTGTGTGACGCATACGTTCCGCATTCCGGCCGTTCTACAGGTGTGCCAGTTGATCCTGACGGCTCCCGCGGTCCAGAGCATGGTATCCGAGACGGAGGAGACTGGAGCTGGTGATATCACTCGTTTTTATGTGCCCATTTGCTTTTATGACACTGTAAGTGTTAATTTTATTGCGTGTGTAAAGGTATTATATTGTGTTACGCTATAGAAGCCTCTCTGTCCTTTCTATAATCCTGATTGCTGAGGTTGTTGCGTATGCTGTTCACATTTCACCAACTATCCAGTTGTGGGGTTCATCTACCATTCACAGAGTCAAGCTATTGCCACTGATCTCTGATATGACGGATTATATCGGACACCACGTGAGTCTCCATTCAATAGATACAACCACACTACATCGTTTGAATTAACTTTATTTGCACTATGTATGTTTTTTCATTTATTGCATATTGACATCTGCGCTCCCCTGCCTTCCCAAGACGTGCTGCAACAAGAAGTGGAAATCACAGATCATCCACTAAAGGGTTTTTTGAGCTGCATTCTTTTCACTAATATTTGTGTTTTTATCACTTTATATATATATTCCTAATCACTGTGCCACCCATTGTTTGCATTTATTGCATATTTCTAATCACTTCAAGTTATTAGACACCTCTAATCTTCAGAACAATCTTGAGCAGTTAGAATTTTTTTCTTTACTAAGCCTATTTCCAAGTTAAAAAAATGCACGTAATGAGTTTTACCTTTACAACTACTACATACTTTGGTCACTCCATAAAAAGGCATTGCTCAATTTTCCGTGTGGTGCTTTACAGTAAGCGCTGTGTGCACAGGGCTGATATGTGATCAAATCTTCTGAACCAGTAGTCCCCAATCTTTTTCAATGGTGACACCCCAGCTAAACGTGCTTAAATGCAAATGACAGAATATTCCCTTTATGCTATGGGTTTCCTTATAGTCAATTATTATTTTGTTTAGTTAATATTTTATTACCCTCACAAATGCAATGTTAGAAGTTAAAACTTTTTAGGTTTAGTATTTAGGTTGTGTGTGTATCGCGGTTAGTTTTCTTCTTGACCGACACCTAGGAAATTACTGTTCTAAACAAAACAAATTGAAAACTTTCAACAGTTTTAGAATGCATGCACAAAACCTCGGAAATACACATGTAAAAAATGCAAAAATATATTCTACTTTATCCTACGTTACATAGTTACATAGTAGACGAGGTTGAAAAAAAGACATATGTTCATCAACTTCAACCTATGCTAAATTTAGACGACAGATACTAAATCCGTACTAACAGTATATTGATTCAGACGAAGACAAACAAACAAAAAACCCCAGGGACATATCATCCAATTATAACTCATAAGGGGAAAAATAAATTCCTTCCTGACTCCAAGAATTGGCAATCAGATTACTCCCTGGATCAACATCCTTCCCATGTTCACTTATTTGGTATATTCCTGTATACCTTTCCTTTCTAAAAAGAAGATGTCCAACCTTTTTTTGAACATAACTTTTATAGGTATCATAATGCCTTATTTATCCACCAGTGTTGAGCTGCTTAAAAAAAAAAACACAAATACAATGTTGCCGTTACTCCATTTTGATGTTTTTTTCTGTCAAATCCTTAAGCTCTGCAGCGTTACCTAAATATCAGGTTTTTTTTCTTGAGGATGAAGCACTACATTTTACATTTTTAGTGTTAGAACAAAATGGCTGCATTTTCCTCCACAGAAAATAGGGCTTTTGACTCAAATTTGCCTCTTCATTAAAAACGGCAGCAATGCAAATTAGCCTGTCAACAGAAGAATGTTTTTAGTGATAAAATAACCGGCATTCTTGCCATATTCAATAAGAATAGTAGATCTGAAAACACACAGTGTTATTGCTGCTAAAGATACAAATTTGCTTGCACTTTTTGTGCCAAAAGTGGTGTTTTTGAGGTGAGCCGTCTTTGTCCTGGTTCTCACCAGAGGTAGAATAGCAAAGACGTGTCAGCATTATAAAGATCAGAGAGAATATAGTGAACATTCCTCCACAGTAACTACTAAACAGATATCTCTCTCTTTACATTATGGCACTGGCCAACCTATTATACTTTTATATACACACCTTCCCACAGGTGAATGATGAGTATTGTGAGACTAGTAAGTAAGACATTTGCAACCCCACCCCGGCAATTCCAATCTTGCTATTTATTGAATAGCTTGTGAATACTTTGTTTGGCTCAGTTTGCATATTTTTCAAGACCAAAACAAATTGTTACCAAAATAACCTATTTTGCACAGTTTGGAGCAACACGTAATTTTTAATGAATACAGCGAGATTACTTTTCTGGCGATGCTTTCATTTCAGTTCTTGCACCTTAATAAATAGGCTCCATTGTGTACAATATGAATTCTAAGCAGAAATGTCTAACATTTAATCACCTAGTTTAAATGTTTGAGTATTTACATACATACATTTGTTTTCTAGTGATAAAGAACGACAGATATGCAACAGATTAGCCATCACATTTCTAAAACAAATAACTAAACTTTTAAAGAATCTGCAATTAAATTATAAGAGGCATACAGGCCACTACATAACAATAAAATAGACTGAATGCAGTACAATATAACCGGGACACAGTTTCAAATATCTGCCTCTCTAGTACATTTAGAATTTTAATGTAAAACCTAATTTACTTTTTTAGTCTGCAACTGATCTGAAATGTCAATGATTTAATGCAATCTGCCTTTATGAATCAAACATTGTCATCTATAATATC
Organism: Ascaphus truei; assembly: GCF_040206685.1. NCBI lineage: Eukaryota > Metazoa > Chordata > Amphibia > Anura > Ascaphidae > Ascaphus > Ascaphus truei. The sequence continues at coordinate 89,785,153 of NC_134489.1, forward strand.
CAAATGTAGTGGACTTTGTATCCCAAAAAATAAACTATGGATGGACAGGAAAATATCCATTCTACCAGCTTATGTATAGAATTGTACCATTCCAGCTGTGCTGAAAAAGCTGTGCAATGTAGCAGGCACAAGCTTATAGGTGTCCATGTTAAAGTGGATAAGATGCACAAAGTAACCCATTAAGAGGGCTTATTTGCATGTCATTACCCAGAATCCCAGGCTGCAATGGAAGCATTGTATGCTTAGAAAATAGCAAAAGGCAGTGTTTTAGACCTGTCAGATGTAAATGTGCTCACAAGTGGCATTTGTTTTTGCTGTATATCATTTTCCAAATAACTTAAGTGCAATAGTACTGCAATGTTGTAACAACACAGCATTACAGCACTTACCTCTGGTGCATATTGCTGCACTAGGCTTTTATCTGAGCCATTAGATAAACACATCACATCATATTTACCTTAATGTGGAACTCAAGGTTTTCATCCATGGAATAAATGTGATCAAAGATGTCATGTGAAATTCTTGGAATTATTCCCATTAGCTGATGGTCATGCAGCTTCCCCTAGGGATGGAAAGACACGTGGGAAGTTCATTTATCAGCATGCGCATACAGAGCCTACAATGTTCCATTCTGCATCATATAGAAGATTAACTAAATGTAACAGGTAGAAACGGTTAAGAGTTTCTTAACGTTCGAAGTTTTGTTCAGCAAGCTATTTATACCATTCCAATTCATTTATACATACACTTCTTGTCAGTGAAATTAGTACTTGCTGTATGATCAAACGCAAACCAATTAATTCTAACTAGAGGCTCAGTTCATAGAAGTCTCTTCATGTTCTACACAAATATCTAAAATGCCAATAGTCAAGATAAAATAAAACGCAGCATTTGACATGCTTTAGCTTTTTATACAGTACATGTCCATGCCATTGGACATGACACATGGAGACACACACACACACACACCTCTACATGCTGTTTGACGAACAAGAACATTCCAGAACAATACAGAAATGCAATAGTTATCCACATCCGCAAGAAGGGAGACAAGGACGACCTCAAGAGCTACAGACCGATCAGTCTACTCCCGAATCACTTAGAAGATTTTTATGAAGACTCATTAATCTGAGATATTGCAATGGATACAACAATATGGGCCACATCAAAGTCATACAAGAAATTATTTCCCAAAGTGATTAATACAATCTACCACTCTGCTTTAGATTCGGAGATTACAAATAAAAACCCCACTGGATTTGGTCTACACCTCAGCGGTTTGAAAAGTATTAAGGAGATTGTGCTGAAGAAGCATACATTGATATTAAAAAGAATATTTACAAGAATGCCACATCAACCACTACATGAAGACACAAGCAAGATAAAGATCAGCAAGGACATGCGACAGGGAGACACCATGCCAACCCCCGTCTGCTCTCCTCTGTTGGTGCGCCCCCCTCCCTTAACTCGTGCGGCGCCATATGACGCCACAGGGTCGTGTGACATCACATCATTTGACGCCGCATTGTCATGGACATGCGTCCTGAAACCGGCTGAATCTTGGTAAGTAGAGGTTGCAGAGGCCACGCACGGCCTCCCGGCATTTCATTTAAATGCCTTGGGGAAGAGAACGGGACCTCTGAAACCGCCCATGGGACAGCCCCCCCCCCCCCCAAAAAAAAATAATAACTTGCGCGCCCCCAGTTTGCACACTGCTGCCCTAAGAAATGCAGATTCCTTATTTTTGCCACAAGTCCAGAAGACCTCCAGCAACAGGAGGAGAATAAAGATACGGGGGGGTAGAGGGGGAGGGGAGAGGGGGTTTTTGGGGTGAGGAGGAGCAGGGTGGAATTTTAGCTGTCAAAAGTTAAATTTCTTACAGCAGTGCACTACTGTGTGGATTCATCTCCTCCTCCTTTTGGTAGGACAGCTTCGCCCCGGGCTTTCTTTAGGCAGATAGTCTGTCTGCTTTAAGTCCCTTCTTTAGTGTGGTCACACAGACATACACACACTCAACATTACTTAGAAAAAAATAAAACATTTGGGAGGGATATTTTGTGCACTGCTGTAATTTGCTGGAAGAAATAGAATTGTCAAATTATCTTTTTTCTTTGTTGTCCAAACGACAGAGCAATACTGTGGGGTTATATCATAGCTGTAACAGCAAGTGATGGGGTTTTAAGAAATGACGGCTTGAAGAACTTTCCAACCAAATCTTGCGTCGGCTGATGAGGCTACATTAAAAGCAGCAAAACATGTGAAATCTTAGGGTTTTTTTTTATTAAATAAAAATCAGTTCTGTAGCATTACATCATACTTACTCCATTTGAGATGATGATAATAATAATAATAATAATAATAATAATAATAAAAATCCATCCCATCTCTTCTTGCTTTTTTTATGCATCCTTTGATTTATATAGCAGGTTTTAGCCCACCTCCCAAGCAGTGCAAGATCTTTGCAACACTTTCCTGTTAGTGATAATTTGTTGCCAATGTTCCCAGCAGTTTGCAGGTTCAAACTGCAACAGTAGAGAATGTTACCTTAGTAATATAAGGATACATTATAGCCAAGTTACTGACTGAAGGATTCACTGAAACGGAAAGGAAGCCATTATGTCACACAATCAGTATTTTGACCGATGTACAACACGAGCACCAAACAATTGGCAGCTTTGGTAAGACATTGTCACATGCTTTACATTAAGGAGGCAGGATGTAGTATTGCAGCTTTAAGCTTGTGGTGCTTGATAAATGTATTCATTTTTGTCCAATTGGCGGTTCTACATATTTTCTTCTGGGTATGCCACTGCCCTTTCTGTCCAAGATGTGACTATTGCCCTAATTGGCTGAGCCTTCAACATTTTCCGTGGAATCTTGTTTGTCAATTGGTAAATTGATAAGTCGGAACGGTTGCTCTTCACCATCTCACATCTCCTAGTCTGTTGCCTCAAACAGGATGTTTATCCTACCTGATCTTCTAAATGGTTTAGTTCTTCTGTATGTTAAGACCTCTTACTATATCCAAGTTGTGAAATAAATTCTTTTTGTCCTAGCCCTTGAAGGAAAAATTAACACAAAGTCCTGCGTCATGGGATACCGAAAATGGAGAAAATTATATATATTGGTGGTCTTTGGATTACTTGATCTTCATAGATTTGCAGGAAAAGGCTTGAATTTCTCCTACTCTTCTCGCTGAAGCAAATGCCATAACGAATACAATCTTGACAATGTTTCTAGTGGCATCAAGTAACTCAAAGGGTTCTTTACACGGCATCTTCAATACTATACCCAAGTCCCAGGTTGGAAGATGTGTTCTAATAATTGGTCTAATTCTGAATATCCCTTTCCAAAACTTCTTAAAAAACACCTTTGTTGCAAGAGATTTGCCGCTAAAAGCATCAATTTGTACATTCAATGACCTGGGCAATAAGTCTCTCAAACCGTGTTCGAAGGAAATCTAGGATCTGTATTACTGAAGCACCACGTCATAAACATTTTCTATATCCTTACACAAATCCTAAAGTAGACCGTTTTCTTGACCACAACATGGTTTGGACAACTTTTCCAGATAAGCCTGTTTGTTAGGATGCTTCGTGCAGTTTCCTTGCGGTTAGTCTTAACTTGCTCAGGTCTATATATAATTGGACCTCGACTTAATCAGTTGTGGCAAGGCTACTAACCACAGAACTTGCACAGACATGTGTGGCATTGTTGAAAACCAAGCCCTTCTTGATCAATAAGGTTTTATTGCTCTTCCAACTTTGTCCCATTTTATCTTTATTACCCTGGGTATCATTGAGAAGGGTGGAAAAACATGCCAGGACAAAATCCCACTTGATGGGCATTGCATCTTGCTGGTGCAGGTGATCCTGTTGGTATCTTGAATAATACTGAACTGTGTTGTTGTGGAGTTGCCATCAGATCGATCTGCATAAAGCCCAATATGTCGCAAATTTGGCAAAAAAAATCTGACTGTTCAGAATCCCTTCTCCTGGCTGTATTATATTTCTGCTGAGAAGGCCGGCCTTGCTCGTTGTATTTACCTGCAACATGAATAGCTGAAACAAGCCATGTATTCTGTTCTGCCCACAACAGAATGTTTCTTGCTTTGACAAAGATTTTGACTTCTTATACTCCTTGTCTGTTTCGGTATGGTACTGTTGCCATACAGTATGGTCGGATTTTATTATGATGAAGTTGCCTTAAATGCTTCCTTGAAAGGTCCTTATAGCTTGAAATGTACCCATTGGTTCTAAGAGGTTTGCTGGAAATAATCCCCTTGTGCATGTGGATATTGTAATATTGCACCCCCCCCCCCCCCTCCTCAGCCTTCTTTGCTGGCATCTGCTATATGCCATCAATCTGATGTTATAGACAATTAATTGGTTGCCTCTTATGAGGTTCTCTGATCTCTCTCACTGTCCTACATTTTGTTATACCTTTTGAGAGAAACCTTTTCATTCAGTGAGGTTTGTTGTGTGTCCAATTTGTGGAACAACCTTCTCCTGAATGGTTGAGCCCAGGGTTCTGCCTGAATTGTGGGCGACATGAGATCTAAAATCTTCATTATGGCTCTTATTGTGCCTCTGTCTGCTGTTCTTAATTGCCTTACTTCCCGTTGTATCCTTTGTTGTCTCTCCTGCGACAGAATGACTGCATGGTTTACGGTGTCCAAAAGTCCTCCTAGAAATTGAACCTTCTGCCTGGGTACTAACCATCTCTTTTTCAATTCTATAATTTTACCGCTGTATGCACTGGAAAATAACCAACTTTCTTCTGTAACACCATGAACCTGGAATCTGGTCCTTGTTTCTCATAGGTTCGTTTACATCAATCTCCATAACAATGCTCATTGATTTTATTAACTTATCTAGATCTGAAGGAGAAAAGGTGGAATACACGTCTTTAATCTGACATTCCTTCTTTGCGGATAGTTCAATATTAGAATCAAAAAACATTTGTTGCCCAGGATCTGACAGAGGCTGTATCTCCTTCAATAACATGTTCTGGCAGAAAAAATAAAAGATACTTAATGATAGTATCTTGGGCTTCCGAGCATGCTCACACCGTAGTGCCGCATGAGCCAAGGCTTAGCAGGCACCGGTACTGGCAGTGTCACGCACATACACGCTTTGGTACACAGTGCCACATCTCTCCGGAAGTGGGTAAAGAATGCTACAAATGCCACAAAACCTGCGGAAGAGGACTGCAACTTCCTGAAAAGCTCCTCTATGACCAAAAGGGCTAAAATGGCGGAGGCCCGTAAAATAATAAACATGATCGCCAAATGTCCTACCTTGGGGGTAGGAAAGAGAACACCAAGGAAGGGACCAAAAACAGAACTTGTACCTGCCCAAAACAATGCACGGGGAAAAGCAGGCCTACCAAAACAACGAAGAGACCAATCCCCACAGTAGTGCACTGCCATATGAACAAAGAAGACATTCTTGCAAGAAAACCTTCCATTGCGCCTCAAGAGGAAAGTGTTCAACCAGTGTATCTGGCTCGTGCTCACGTATGGATGTGAAACTTGGACCCTAAACGCAAAGGCCATTCAGAAGCTTCAGACAACGCCAAGAAGCATGGAAAGATCTATGCTGGGTATTACACGAAGGGACCGAAAAAAATAATCAATTGTGTCCAAAAGCAAACAGAAGTCTAACATCACCACAAAGGTTCCAAAATTAAAATGATAATGACCATCGTTGGATAAGAGATACTTGACTGGATTCCAAGGGATGTCAAAGACCAAGACGACGATCAAAGGCCAGATGGAGGGACATCAGAAAATTTATTGGAGCAACAAGGAGGAGAGGGTCTTGTTACTACAGTGAAAAGTGCAACTAAATTTATACACGCTCCGTGTGTAAGTTTCCTTTTAAACAAAAGGATTTTAAGCCTTAAAAAAAACCCACAAACACACCACCACCCACTAATAAAGTTCAACAAAGTCAAGTAACTATAATTCATCACATTGTGTTTAGACAGATTGCCTTCACTACTTGCAGGGCTCCCATGGGATATAATTACTGTGTAATAGAAGGAAAATACTAATCCAATGCATTCATTCAGAGACTGCAAAAAATAAAATAGATTACTAAATCCACTTACCAGTCAAATGCATGCGTTGGTAGAGGAAATTATATGCATCTGGCAGCCTTGTGTACACCTAATTATTGTCCATGTATGTTTTTAACTTGCTTAGTTTACTTTGCTATGCATAACAATAAACATAATTTCTCTTAAACAAATTATACAAATAAACGTATTAGATTTAAATGAGCAGTTCCTCCTAGTTTTTTTTTTTTAAATTTAGCTATGGGAACTCCCTGGTTCCAGAGACACTTACTGGTGAAGTTACCAGGTCTAAATCTCCCGAGAGAAACAAAATGGCTGCCAAATCTCAGGCCAATAGGAAGCTGCAACATCATTGGATTGCGATTTTCTATTGGATGGCCTTTTAAATGCCCTTTAAAAAGCAGGAAGTCGCCTGGGTAACTTCACCAGTATCTCAGGAACCAGAAACAATTGTGTGGTTAATCTCTGGAGGAGCCCTTCAGCCAAACGCAAATCCGGTGTAAAAAAAAAAAAAATGAATTAATTATTAAAAAAGGTCCAACTGACCTTTTTAATGATTTATTATTATTCATTTTTAAATTGCTCCTTTACAGCAATGGCCGTGCCTATAAAACAGGGGGGAAAATACTACTACAAAAAAACATCATCTACATTACCTAGATTCTTAAAGCCACTGGAGAACTCTGCGCTACATATGTGGGTTAAGTGACCGACTTTTGGAACAAGGACTTTTGAACAGACCTAAAATACAAATTTTAGTATTTAGCACTCCCTTTACCTCCATCGTGTGCGTTTTTCCTGATGAGGTCTGGCCATAGGCGAAGATGGTTCCATTGTAACCGTCCAAAACATCTAGAGATAAAGAAAATCAAATTAAACATACGCTAAAAATAACTCAAAACTTCCCCCTTTTAAAAAAAAAGTGGAAGAACTTAGGGGTCCTCCAGAAGTGAAACGCTTTATTTTTTTGCTACGCGGGGACCCTCTGGTTCGCAAGATTCTTACCGTTTTTGTTGCCGGAACACTTCCTGGAAATTCAAAGATGGCCACAGGTGTCATCCAATAGGAAGCTGCAACATCATCTCCCAGACGACTTTGAAGCTTTCTATTGGCCTGCGAGACCAGGGTCAATATGGATGCCATTTTGATTTCAATAATGGGAGCAGAAATATCAGTAACTGGAAGGTTAAGCATCTTGGGAACCGGGGGAATCCTGTAGCCGAAAATAGCACAGTTCCGCTCCAGAGGAACCCGGTTTGAAATGTGTCAAATAAAATAAGGAAAAAAGAGGGGGGGCGGGGTGGAGGGAAATTACTAAAATATATACACAACACTTTCCAAGAAGTAACCAAAACTACAATAAAAATAAAACGGATTTATATGAAAATTACCCTTAAACTTGCAAAACTTCCTCCATCAGCTCTTAATAGCTAAAACAGAGAAGTTCATAAACACTCCAAAGTGAGATTTACAATATACAGCAATAGTAACTTATATATATATTAAAAAAAAAGACACAAGCGCTGCCCAGGAATTGACCAAGTAGCTTAGTGGTATAAATCACTGCTTTTGAAGTGGGTGCACAATATTTGTATTCTAGGGTCAGCTCGTCCCATTTGGCAAGTTGTGTTCTCTACCAAAATTAGATCGCAAGCTCTTTGGGACAGGAACTAATTGTGTCAGTAAAATCTACGTACAGCGCTTTAGAGGTTGTGCAAGGAAATATTTTATTTTTTATTTTTAGAATTATATATATTTTTTAAATGCAGACCAACCACGTAGACTGGGTCAGAATATTACCACACTACTTCTGTCCAGTCGCATTAGAAAGCATGAATTCCCTGAGAGGCTTTGTTCCAGAATTCTTCAAAGGTTCAGGGGAGCGCCAGCGTTCACGTCATCGTTATGTAAGAGAACAAAAACAACCTGGTGTGATATTCTATAAGTGAAAAGTGATCCACTCAGACTTTTCTCCTTTTCAATAAGGCAGTACAGAGATACTCCTCTCTCTGAACGGAGCAATAGATCAGGAAATCCACAAATGTAAATCCCTTGCTTCTCCTCTCCTTCGTGGTAAGTGTACCCAGGAAATAATAAGAGATGCCAATTGCGCAGTATATCTCAAATTGTATTAGAGATTACAAAAAATAAAAGCATATAGATGTGCACTCACATTTGATACATATTAGCAGTCATGGTACGAAATCCCGACCGTTAGTACAAGCTGTTCACCGGTACACGCTATTCGGCTCACTTCCGCGTCTCGGCTCTTGTCTGCGTCACTTCCGGCTAAGTGGAGTTGAGGGCGGAAAGTCTGTGTTGGAGAATCTCCGGCTGCCAGGACTTCGCGTCACGAACATGCATTGACTAAACACTGATTCAAGGCGTTTCGTCGGTACGACTTCTTCAGGAATCTCTTATTATTTCCTGGGTACACTTACTACGAAGGAGAGGAGAAGCAAGGGGTTTACATTTGTGGATTTCCTGATCTATTGCTCCGTTCAGAGAGAGGAGTATCTCTGTACTGCCTTATTGAAAAGGAGAAAAGTGTGAGTGGATCACTTTTCACTTATAGAATATCACACCAGGTTGAAATTGTACCACACCAGGTTGTTTTTGTTGTTCTCTTACATAAAGATGACGTGAACGCTGGCGCTCCCCTGAACCTTTGAAGAATTCTGGAACCGAACAGACTAAGAGGACAGTCTTAAAAAAGGGTTTTGAGTAGCTTTTCAATTAGCACCTTACACTGGGTGGTGGAAGTTATTTGTCACTATATATTTACTAATTGATAACAAGTCACGTATTTTTATTTTCAGACCCTTTATTATATCTTTTATATTTTCTATTTTTTAGGACACTATTCACAAGTTAGCGCCGTTACAATCGATTGCTTATCCCTTATTGGTGCCTAATTTGGAAATCCTATACTATAAACTGAGCCAGAGGTGCTCAACTCCAGTCCTCAGCACAGGTGGCTCAATTAGTCCCAGCTTCAGCACAGGAGGCTCAGAGGCGCAGGCTTTGACTGAGCTACTTGTACGTCAGCAGGAATATCCTGAAAACCTGCCCTGTTGTGGGGGCTTGAGGACTGGGGTCGAGTACCCTTGAACTAAGCATTCATTGTGCTACAGAAAGCAGAGAACACAGGGGCTCAGAGGGAATCTGTTTGGTAATAAACAAAAAGCGCCAAAACTTCACCGCTAACACATTTAAACAAAGTGATAATGTTCCCCCAGAGATTAATGCAATCAAGTAAACTCGGGTTATCTTAAAACGCAGACTGTTTAAATGCGGTATTACAGCATGGGGTTAATCTCTGTTTTGGGAAACTAGTGTTGCGATGACACGCTGCAATTAATTAAATTAAAAACAGCAGAACATTGCGTTCTCACAGTACTCGGAGGGAAAAAACAAAAATCAACAAAGGGTGTTGAAGCTGGTCACGGTGCAAGAGGATTTTTGTCCTTATTTAACTGTTGCTAAAAGAGGCAATCCTAGTACAGTACCAGCCGCAATGCATTGCCAGTCAGAGAACTGAAACAGCCCGTCCATGTCCAGAACTACACCAACGCTGGAAACAACTTTCAGCAAACTCCAGAATTTGTGAAACATACTTCCAATCATTTCTGAGCATTTCGCAGGCACCTTTTCAAGGCTGCGCTCTGTACACAAAGAACGTACACTAAAAACGGTGCCAAGTAATAAAGACTGCAGTCTTTTCACAAGCCCGTATGTGGGCTACAGATGCTTGTTTCTGTAATATTACAAATATATTCACTTCTGTTTTCTACGTACAATACGAGTGTTTAAAGCAGCAGTCCAAGGTGCCGATTAAAAAAAAAATGTATTTCCCCCCCCCCCTTTAATATGTGTACAATATACAATCCACACAATAAGTAATTAGGCGAGTTGTCGGTCGGCAAAGATTTTGCTAGGGGGTTCACTAAATGTCTGTCAGTGAAGCAGAAGAGGACCAGTGATGTAAAGTTCTGTGGGGAAGATCATGTGACCAAGCAGTGACTAGATACAATTGGTGCACTGCTAGAGAGAGAGGGCAGGGCGCAAAAAGGGGATGTGTCAGAGCCTGTTTCAGAAGAGGAAGGGGATGTGACTTTGTAAATGGTTGCTATAGAAACAAAAATGCTTGTTACATTATAATTACATTAAAAATGTAATTCAGGTTTAGGTAGATCTTCTTGATTCCGGGGGGGAAGGGGACAAAGAATAAAAAAATTGATACAAAAAAAAAATGTAATTCAGAGGTTTTTTTTTTTTAAATGCTACAAGTATTTTCTCATACTACAGAACTAATTAGAAAACAAAAAAAAAAAAAAAAAAAATACACCTGTAGGATATTGCTTGGTCTGCAGCTTTAAGAAGTGTCAGAGAAGGCAATGGTTTTGAGGTGTACAGATTCATTTCTTACAATATGTTTTTGTACCAGTACAACCAGCTATACTAATAAAACAGAAGGCATTTCCTTTTGTAATTGAGGCGTTTGAATGTAAATTCTTTAAAGGTGCGATGCAGTGTACTATGCGCTATGTTTTAATGAAACTGAAACGGAGGGTTGTGAATTGTGATTGTTCATTAAAACAAGTTTTATTCAGTATCCCATGCAATTCATCGTTTTCCTTAAACCCGACTGTCCCGTCAGTCAGGGTTAACATGGTATTATTGTTAATGGGCCTAAAATGGCAGCTCCTGTGTTCTGACCCTCAGAGCAGGAGATGAAATAAGATGTTCCCACTGACATCTGTAACGTGAATAACAGCATCCTACGGAGGGTCGTATAAAACAGTGTATAAAATGAAGTGGTTCATGTCTACACTCCACAGCTAAGTTTATGCATTGATCTAGTTTTCATTTAGAATTCTTCCCTGAATCAGTAATACATTCAAAAGGCAAATGGCCAAAGGCTCCAACGCGCTGTGCCACCAGCTACTTAACAATGATGTCTTGTAACCATGGTTTCCTATTCCCTTGAGTTCATCAGGCAATGCACAAGGAAGCAGCAAACAGGATAATTGCTTCACAGGCAAGAAATAAACAGGCATGTGCATGCACATTTCTATTTTAATAGGCAGCTATTTATACTACACTCTTATTTTTTATTATATAAGTGATCTTGAGGTTATGGGTTTGTGTCCAATAAAGAAGCAAAAATGGCAATGTTACGAAGATGTAAAAGAAAAAGCCTCAAATACCCAGCTTAAAAGGCAACATCAATACATTAGAAATGTAATGGATTAGGTTGCTCTTGATATAGGACTTTAGTACAGGGGTGGGCAACTCCAGTCCTCATGGGCCACCAACAGGGCAGGTTTTCAGGATATCCCTGCTTCAGTACAGGTCCTGTCCTGAAGCAGGGATACCCTGTTATCCTGACCTTGTGGTGGCCCGTGAGGACTGGAGTTGCCCACTCCTGCTTTAGTACATATGTATATATTATTTTGCCCTGTTACTGAATTCCTCATCGCAACGATCAATTATATCCGGACATCTCACCGACTTACGAAAAGAACAGGAAATGTAATTGAAACACTTTTTATTTTCCCCTTTAAGTTTCATTGAAAGGAGTGTTAAACCTTACAATAATAAACATACTATCATGATTACTCAAACCCACCTTAGCAAACTTGACACCCTCTACAATTCAATTTCTCGTTTTGTTCTCCAATGCAACTACAACACACATCACTGCGAAATGCTCAAAGAACTAGATTGGTCATCACTAGAGTCTAGGCGCAAAGTTCACCTTTCCTGTCTTGCCTTTAAATTCTTCATGGGCAAGCTACCCAGCTACCTGAACAAGCTCCTCACCCCTACCACTTGCAGCACTTATCACCTGAGATCAGACTCCAAAAGACTATTCATGGTCCCAAGGCTCAACAAAGTATCCGGACGTTCCTCCTTCTCCTTCCGTGCACCCCAAAACTGGAACAACCTACCAGGGACTCTCACATCCACCACCAGTTTAAGTTCTTTAAAATCTAAGTATTTGGTTGAGGGTGAGGAAAAGCCTCCTGGTATCCTCCTTAGCAAAAAAATATAAAGGGAAAAAATAGTGCAATAGAATTTATTAACAATGGAAAAAAAGAGATTGAACACTTACAAGCGGCCGATAATTTCAGGCATAGAGAGGAGATGCTGCCAGACTCCACAACGAATCCCTTCCTGGGTTGGAGTGGTTTGTCCTGGCTGTTTCCCTGTTGGCAGATGATTGCTGCGTTGATCTTCACTTCGGGTGGCTGGGATTGAAGGTTTCCAAGAGCCCGTGCACAGGCTATGTCCTCCTCAAAAACGGCCTGTCAAGAGTACATCTTGAGGGTCTCCAGGGTGTTTTACATCTATTGGGCACTGAAGGGGCTAAAGGTGCCACTAAGTCAAGAAAGTATGAGCAATAGAGTTTAAGAACCTACAACTATGTCAGGAACAAAACCAGCACCTTTGGAGTTAATTTGATGATTCTACAGTGTATATAAGACTGCTGTTACCCTGTGCCTATACACGTCACTGAGGAAGCATTGGCGAAACGCGTTTGACGTTTTTTGGCCATTACAAGCCACCGTAGTGAGGACTTGATTTCCCTGCACTATCTGGCTCGGCGATCCCGCCGTCTGCGCATGCGCACCGGAGCAGGGAGCTGAAATCTGTATGCTGTGTATGCTGAGGGACAGGCCGTTTTTGAGGAGGACATAGCCTGTGCACGGGCTCTTGGAAACCTTCAATCCCAGCCTCCCGAAGTGAAGATCAACGCAGCAATCATCTGCCAACAGGGAAACAGCCAGGACAAACCACTCCAACCCAGGAAGGGATTCGTTGTGGAGTCTGGCAGCATCTCCTCTCTATGCCTGAAATTATCGGCCGCTTGTAAGTGTTCAATCTCTTTTTTTCCATTGTTAATAAATTCTATTGCACTATTTTTTCCCTTTATATTTTTTTGCTAAGGAGGATACCAGGAGGCTTTTCCTCACCCTCAACCAAATACAGCTACATAAAGAAAAGAGTACAAGAATTCAAGATACTAGACACTCTGATAACAACGCGCCGGAGGACCCCCCTTTTTCTACCAGTATTCACACAGAGGTTGGTGAATCACCTCTGAGAGACTCAGGCTGCGGAACTGCATTGTGTCAAGGACAGGAGCCATATACTGAACAGTAGGATAACTCTCTTTTGGCGCAACTTTCCTCTTTTTTACTTTAAAATCTAAGGCTGTCTCACATTTTAACCTGGTCTGTAACTGTTTCATACGCTCATAATATATATTTCCTTTAACTGTGCACGCAATGTCTTGTATATAATGTATACCCTGTTCATTTATGTAACTGTACTTGTAACCATGTATTATTTGTTTTACTCTGTGCCCAGGACATACTTGAAAACGAGAGGTAACTCGCAATGTATTACTTCCTGGTAAAATATTTTATAAATAAAATACTACATTATAAAATTACCTATTCATCATAAATATGTTCTAATTAACACATCTGCATTGCATGATTAGTGCAAGCAATACAATTGGGACACATGAAAGAAAGGGACTACTTGATATGAGAATGTTCATAGTTATATAGTACTCAAGTTTTTCAGATTCAAAATCCATCTTGGAATTCATTACCCATGGAGACTGTGATGGCAGATACAATAGATTTGTTCAAAAAAAGGTTGGACATCTTTTTAGATGGGAAAGCTATACAGGGATATACCAAATAAGTATACATGGGAAGGATGTTGATCCAGGGATTAATCCGATTGCCAATTCTTGGAGTCAGGAAGGAATTCATTTTTCCCCTTAAAGCTGCAGTTCAGTCAATATCCTGCATGTGTGTTTTTTTTAATAAATCAGTTCTATAGTAAGAAAAAATACTTTTAGCATTTTCTGTTTTTAAAAAAACAACTTTGAAAGACCAATTTTCTTGTATTCTATTTTAACAGCCATTTGCTAAGGCACTGCCCCCTTCATGTCCTGTCACAAGGTCTGGCACACCCCTTTGTCAGCCCTGCCCTCCCTCTAGCACATGTCAGTGCAGGAATGCTCATGAATATTCATGAGCTTCCACTGAGAGACAGAAGCAGAAGAAAAACAGATCCCTTCACTAATTATGTCACCAAATTTCGCCTATCAATACATGGAGAACGAATTGACCTGCAGCTATAAAGTTCTTTAGGTAATTAGAGATTGCACACATGAAACTATTGAAGTAAAAAAATAAATGTAAAAAAAAAAAAAAAAAAAAGACTGAACTGCAGCTTTAATGGGGTTTTTTGTTTGCCTTCCTCTGGATCAAGAAGTAAGTATAGATATACGATAAAGTATCTGTTGTCTAAATTTAGCATAGGTTGAACTTGATGGACCTATGTCTTTTTTCAACCTCATCTACTATGTAACTATGTATATATCTTTTACATTGATTATTTTCAGTTTACAGCCATTCCTTGCCGTAAAGTTAACCTAATCATGTTAATGAATATATATTTTAAAAAAACAACCTAAATATGTAATATATTTAACCAGTCAGATGCTGGAAACCCATCTCAAGCAGAATTCCCATCACCATCATTTCAAGAGCTCATAAAAGTTGAACAAGGAACAGTGAATAGTTATTCACTGTCCCAAACTTACCTTTAACAATCTGCCTGGCGCAAGCATTATAAACTTGTTCCTGGGATGTGTTGGGAGGCAACACTTTATCAAATACATAGGGCTTTGCTTGCTGAAAGAAAAAAGAAATAAATGCATTAAATGTGTAATTTTTGTCTTAACTTTTCAAGCATGCAGAATATACAATTTTGTGAGGCGTATTTGCATGCAGTACTGCCTGACCCAGAATATTCCTATTGTACTGTACTAAGCCTGTATGTGCTAACAGACAAAGGCATTCATAGGATAGCAGAGAATAGAGAAAGCCGAGTACTCAATGAGCAATCCACGGCTGTAATATCTGAACATACTTTTCCTTTATTACAAGAAAAGCATGTTCATGTTTCGATTTTCATACATTAAGTGATCTATAAAAGTAATACTTTTCCCCCATGACAGTAGGAAAAATGTTAAAAGAAAATAATGTTTCCATGATCCAAGATTACAAGTTTGCTTCTGCTTCCATTTATGGTTTTCCTACCTTTGTCATTTCCCTTTTTATGTCATAATTGCATTGGGAAAATGTCAATATAAGTACTGAAACAACCTAAAAACGCAGTAATTTCCCCCCTAGCGGCATTAGTGTTTTTACTGAGTCAATACTTTATTGCAAAATCCCCCATTAGATTTTGTTTAGAGAGAAAGACTGATACAAAAAACATTTAATGGAGTACTGTAATTTTATAAATGCCACTTTCCAACAAACATGTACTGTCACTGTCCTTACAGGGAAGAGAACTTTTACTAATCTTGTACCGATGCTTTGGTAGTTTCTGAATAGAAAATATTGCAGTGTTTACATTCATTACTACTTCAGAAAGTAAATAAACTTATCCAATTGGTATTTCACAGTATTTTTTTTATATAGAATTATTCTGTACAAAAATGTCTTCTATCTGAAACAACTTAATGCAACAAATGTAAATTTGAACATATCAGATACATAGCCGTATTTTAATGGACTTATAATAAAAGCAGGTTACTGTAACATGTGCAAACTGGTGTACTTTTTGCATTCAATGGCTACAGATCATGCTTAGAACACAAAAACGATGATAAACGTTTATTGCATGATTTAATATGCAAATCCTGCACTCCTTACAAGAGTACATTAGTACTAACATTGGGGACAACACTGCCCCCTTTTCAGGTGTGACGCTATTTTTGTCAAGATGCACACAGAATAAGATTCAGTACGTCCTTGGAATAGGGACAGTATTATATTGGTGTTCGATTCCTAACATTTTTCTGCCAATGAAGCAATACAGGATCACCACCAAAAACATCTAACAGATTCAACTTTGAAATGCATTGCAGGACCATAAAACAGTTAAGGGGGTTCATGGATCTCCCCTATTCCCTTCTATAGCTTCTAGATAGGAGAGGTCACATGCACGTTTTCAGAATGCACTATTATTTCCAATCACTTATATCCTGGTGCAGCATCTAAAAGGCATGTTAATATTATGGGAAGTCAAGCCCTGCTCCCCATTCACAAGCCCTGACTGTGAATACATGCTGTATAATGAGTCCCAGAATAGACTCCTTGTCTCTAAGGGAAAGAGCAGCCACTTTACCTTTTGTTTCAACATTGCCCCTTATTCCCTCTAGATTATAAACTCACAAGCAGGGTCCTCATTACCTTATGTATCTGTGTTTGTTTGGCTTTATTTGGTATATCATTCTGTATATGGAATTTACATAACTGTACCCCCATTGTACTTTACAAATAAACATCCATCAATAATAAGGGAACAGATGGGAGATGACAATCAGCTGGTCCTCTGCAGGGACCAGGGTGCGCATGCGTGGGGGCTTGATGACATCACCCTGATCAATGCTGGGGAAGCTAGAATCAGCACAGAATCAGCCACAACAGATCCCCAGCTGCCAGGCAAATACACAGAACTGCATCAATGCAAACGCCCATCCCAAACATTAGTAGTATTAAATGGCCATTGTATTTCTGGATTGTGATGCCTGAATGTTACCATTTCTACTAACATGTGTGTATAAGCACCTTAAGGTAACAATGTGGAGGTCCTCACCTTTTCTCATAACAGATTTCAGGTGTAATCGTCCAAAACATGATAATGTTAATTGCATGCAATGCATGGTTATATTTGTATGGAGAAACCATGCATTAACCCATCCGGTGCTGAACGGGCCTGCACCAATTCCCATGGCATCTGATCATCCTTTAATATCCTACAAGTATAAGGAACTGCTGTATTCGTGGACCACACCATAGGGAATTCCAGATTGCTGATGTAATCAACATTGAAGAGATTTCAAGGTAAAGCCATTATGAGCTTTGATTAGGATTCATTAACCCTTTCAATGCAGGCGTCTGAATAAATCTGATCAGAAACTGATCCTACCCGTGACTAAATCTGATATAAAAAGGATCAGTTACAGATATTGTGGCAGGAGCAAAGGTTTCATAAAACATTAACAATGATGAAACGATGTTAAAATCAATCAATGCACCCATCATGGATTTGAGAATCAGCATATTTAAAAGCTCAATGGATTGTTTGGAAGAGATAATGTATAATATATATCAATAGATATATTATACATTATGTCTCATTAAATCACGATGCTCTCACCTCCATGCTGCTGGAGGTGCTTAGAATATTTTTATCCTACAAAAAGATTCCATGATTCATTGACCTCTTCAGTGCTGGAGGAGACTTACACCTCATTGCTTTGCAGCCTCCAACAAAAAAACAAAAAAAGAAGAAGGAAGGGGGGTAACTTGATGGAATCAAGAACAACCTCTGGCTACATTGTATCCATTGGCTTTGGTTATTCTCAAAGACACCTCCATTGTCAACTTCAGCCAAAGGAATGCCCTATGCAGTTGTACAGACCAAGCCTTGCTGTTTTATCTATGTTTGGCATGTGATCATCTCGTTGATATTAATTGCATCATGGGGGCTTTATAGGGTTGGAGCTACACGTGAATTTTTGTATCATCAGTATCTGAGGGCCAAAAGGGAAGCAACATTTAAATCAGCAACAATCACAGGTGGGACAATGTTAGAATAATTGCCATTGATGCAGCACAGGAGGCTAACCCCACCCTCCCCTCATGTGCAGATGATGCACAGGAGGCTAACCCCACCCTCCCCTCATGTACAGATGATGCACAGGAGGCTAAACCCACCCTCCCTTCATGTACAGATGATGCACAGGAGGCCAAACCCACCCTCCCCTCATGTACAGATGATGCACAGGAGGCTAAACCCACCCTCCCCTCATGTACAGATGATGCACAGGAGGCTAAACCCACCCTCCCCTCATGTACAGATGATGCACAGGAGGCTAAACCCACCCTCCCCTCATGTACAGATGATGCACAGGAGGCTAAACCCACCCTCCCCTCATGTACAGATGATGCACAGGAGGCTAAACCCACCCTCCCCTCATGTACAGATGATGCACAGGAGGCTAACCCCACCCTCCCCTCATGTACAGATGATGCACAGGAGGCTAACCCCACCCTCCCCTCATGTACAGATGATGCACAGGAGGCTAACCCCACCCTCCCCTCATGTACAGATGATGCACAGGAGGCTAACCCCACCTTCCCCTCATGTACAGATGATGCACAGGAGGCTAACCCCACCTTCCCCTCATGTGCAGATGATGCACAGGAGGCTAAACCCACCCTCCCCTCATGTGCAGATGATGCACAGGAGGCTAACCCCACCTTCCCCTCATGTACAGATGATGCACAGGAGGTTAAACCCACCCTCACCTCATGTACAGATGATGCACAGGGGGATAAACCCACCGTCTCGTCATGTGCAGCTCTCCCCTCCCAATGAATTCCACACCATACATTAGACAAAACAAGCCACTTACCCCAATCACTGTTGTGTCATCCCCTTTAAATACAGGGATGAATTTGTCGCCCCTTACAATTTCTGATGCATTCAATGGCCTGAATCGACACATCACTTTTATGCTGCATTCAGCTGGATCTGCCATCTCGGCTTCTTCCGATGGGGTATTTTGAACGCCAATGTTGTGGTTACCAGCCTAATGCATGAATATGAATCCAATGCGGGCAACAGCAAACCTCCACCTTCAGCAGGTCCTCTTCCTTCCAGCAAGCACCTGCTCACAGCCAAGCCACCATACCTCCAGCTATTATTCCTGACAGAGGAATAGGTTTGTCGCAGGCTTGTGCTCAGTTACCCCCTTTTTCCTTAAAACAGATTACATGAAGCAGTTTCTCCCATCCCAATTAATGCCTGCACCTCTCTGCTGCCATCCCTGCATCAGCATCAGCATCAGACACCTTCTCCTTGGCTCTGTAGCTTTGTGACGTCACTGCACCCCCCCAGCCCCGCCCCAATGCACGTTCTTCTGCGCGAGTGCAAGGGCTGCTGGGAGTTGTAGTTGTTCTGGGACAGGACTTGGCACGGCTTATTTAGGTGTAGTAGTGTGTTCGTTACAGAGCTGCAGCAGATTTAGTTTAATATGGTGTACTTTTTTTGTATACCCCCCGCCATATAGAAAAGTTTATTTAAAAAACAAAGCGGCGGTGCGTGTGATTTGGATACGGACAGCTGCCAAACTTTCACATTTATGTTCTTCTGAGGTTTGCCAATTTCTCGGGGGTGTGAGGGAGGAGGAAGGTTGGGGGGCGGGGGTGTGGGAGGAGGAAGGTGGTGTGGGAGGAGGAAGGTGGTGTGGGAGGAGGAAGGTGGGGGGGGGAGGGAGGTGTGGGAGGAGGAAGGTGGGGGGGGGGAGGGAGGAGGAAGGTGGGGGGGGGAGGGAGGAGGGAGGTGGGGGGGGGGGAGGGAGGTGGGGGGGGGGGGAGGGAGGAGGGAGGTGGGGGGGGGGAGGGAGGTGGGGGGGGGAGGGAGGTGGGGGGGGGGAGGGAGGTGAGGGAGGTGGGGGGGGAGGGAGGTGGTGGGGGGGGGGGTGAGGGAGGTGGGGGGGGGGGTGAGGGGGGGTGAGGGAGGGTGAGGGGGGGTGAGGGAGGGTGAGGGGGGGGGGGGTGAGGGAGGGGAGGTGAGGGAGGGGGAGGGGGGGGTGAGGGAGGGGGGGGGGGTGAGGGGGGGTGGAGGTGAGGGGGGGTGGAGGTGGGGGGGGGGGTGGAGGTGGGGGGGGGGGTGGAGGTGGGGGGGGGGTGGAGGTGGGGGGGGGGGTGGGGGGGGTGGGGGGGAGGGTGAGGGAGGTGAGGGGGGGGAGGGAGGTGGGGGGGGGGAGGGGGGGGAGGGAGGTGGGGGGGGGGGTGAGGGAGGTGGGGGGGGGGTTGGTGGAGGTGGGGGGGGGGGTGGTGAGGGAGGTGGGGGGGTGGTGAGGGAGGTGGGTGAGGGAGGAAGGGGGGGGGTGAGGGAGGAAGGGGGGGGGTGAGGGAGGAAGGGGGGGGGGGGTGAGGGAGGAAGGGGGGGGGGTGAGGGAGGAAGGGGGGGGGGTGAGGGAGGAAGGGGGGGGGGTGAGGGAGGAAGGGGGGGGGTGAGGGAGGAAGGGGGGGGGGTGAGGGAGGAAGGGGGGGTGAGGGAGGGGGGGGGGGGGTGAGGGAGGAAGGGGGGGGGGTGAGGGAGGAAGGGGGGGGTGAGGGAGGAAGGGGGGGTGAGGGAGGAGGAAGGTGGGGGGGGGTGAGGGAGGAGGAAGGTGGGGGGGGGGTGAGGGAGGAGGAAGGTGGGGGGGGGGGTGAGGGAGGAAGGTGGGGGGGGGGGTGAGGGAGGAGGAAGGTGGGGGGGGGGTGAGGGAGGAGGAAGGTGGGGGGGGGTGAGGGAGGAGGAAGGTGGGGGGGGGGTGAGGGAGGAGGAAGGTGGGGGGGGGGTGAGGGAGGAGGAAGGTGGGGGGGGGTGAGGGAGGAGGAAGGTGGGGGGGGGTGAGGGAGGAGGAAGGTGGGGGGGGTGAGGGAGGAGGAAGGTGGGGGGGGTGAGGGAGGAGGAAGGGGGGGTGAGGGAGGAGGAAGGGGGGGTGAGGGAGGAGGAAGGTGGGGGTGTGTGTGAAGGAGGAAGGTGGGGAGGTGTGAGGGAGGAGGAAGCTGGGGGGGTGAGGGAGGAGGAAGGTGGGGGGGGTGAGGGAGGAGGAAGGTGGGGGGGGGGTGAGGGAGGAGGAAGGTGGGGGGAGGAGGAAAGTGGGGGGGAGGAGGAAAGTGGGGGGGAGGAGGAAAGTGGGGGAGAGGGTGAAGGAGGAAGGTGGGGGGGTGTGTGGAGAGGAAGGTGTGTGGAGGAGGAAGGTGGGGGGGAGGTGGAGGAAAGTGGAGGTGGGGGGGAGGTGGAGGAAGGTGGGGGAGGGTGGAGGAGGAAGGTGGGGGAGGGTGGAGGAGGAAGGTGGGGGGAGGAAGGTGGGGGGAGGAGGAAGGTGGGGGGAGGGGGGAGGAGGAAGGTGGGGGGAGGGGGGAGGAGGAAGTTGGGGGGGAGGGTGGAGGAGGAAGGTGGGGGGGAGGGTGGAGGAGGAAGGTGGGGGGGAGGGTGGAGGAGGAAGGTGGGGGGGAGGGTGGAGGAGGAAGGTGGGGGGGAGGGTGGAGGAGGAAGGTGGGGGGGGAGGGTGGAGGAGGAAGGTGGGGGGGAGGGTGGAGGAGGAAGGTGGGGGGGCGGAGGAAGGTGGGGGGGAGGAGGAAGGTGGGGGGGCGGAGGAAGGTGGGGGGGCGGAGGAAGGTGGGGGGGCGGAGGAAGGTGGGGGGGCGGAGGAAGGTGGTGGGGGAGGAGGGAGGTGGTGGGGGAGGAGGGAGGTGGTGGGGGAGGGGGAAGGTGGTGGGGGAAGGTGGTGGGGGGGTGGGGGAAGGTGGTGGGGGGGTGGGGGAAGGTGGTGGGGGGGAGGGGGAAGGTGGTGGGGGGGAGGGGGAAGGTGGTGGGGGGAGGGAAGGTGCTGCAGGGGGAGGGGGAAGGTGGTGGGGGGGGGAGGAAGGTGGTGGAGGGGGGAGGAGGAAGGTGGTGGAGGAAGGTGGTGGGGGGGAGGAGGAAGGTGGTGGGGGGGAGGAGGAAGGTGGTGGGGGGGGAGGAGGAAGGTGGTGGGGGGGGAGGAGGGATGTGGGGGGAGTGGGCAGAGTGGTGTGTGTGTATATATATATTTATATTTTATTTAATTATAGTAACAGAAGCCATGAGCTTGCAGTCTGTTCCTGCTGATAGAAAATCACAGATCAATTTTTCTCCGGTGAAACCATTTAGACTGGATTTGCAGAAAAAATGCACTTGATATTTGGAGTTGATGCTTATGCCCACTTCAATATACATCCAATTTGCATTCATCAAAGCAATGCTTTTTCTGAAAGGAGAAATATTATGTAAATATGTTCATTGTATCATAAGGAGTGTGTGAAGAATGACACAAGTAGACAACCAAAATATGTTTATTTTCTTGACGAAATTATTTTGAATTTCGACTAAATCCGAGATGAACCCAGATTAAGCTAGGATTTGTTTTCAGAAACCTAGATGCGTTTTGCTTAATTCTAATTTGGGCATGTTCTTTGCCTTAACGCCTACATATCTTTAGAAGGTAATGTATTATAGTTGGAAGCAAAAACAACCATTGACTTCAATGCGGGCCATGTGTTTGGCTGCTTCAGACTATATTAAATTACTACACCGCCCCACCCCTCTTTGTGGCACACTGCTCCATGATTCATAAGTAAATATTAAAAATAAAAAATAATAAAAACATAAAAAATAAATATTTTTTTTTCCCCTGACAGTCTTCACTGTAATGACACCAGCTACAATGAAAGTATCTGCACAGAAAACATACTTCTTGGTTAACATCTGCTGCATCAAAACAGTAAAAACGCAATTGTTTCATTGGATTATTTTTTCTTTACATACTTTGATAAAGGAGAAACACTATCAGAATGGTAGTTTACCAATGGCTGAGAGCACAGACAATTCTCAATAGGCCCAACGCACGTGTGCGTGCGTAAGAAAATTTACTGGAGAAACATGGAGATGCTTGCAACCGCAGTACCTAGAAGATAAATCAGGGAGGCCTGCATCCAGCAGTCGATAAGAGAATATAGATATTTATATATCTATATTTACAGACAAGTGTGTAATTGTTCTTATGTGTATTACATACTAAGTTAAACATAGGTGGGAGTAGACAACTTCCAAATGAAAGCGGATTAAAATATTGATCACAACATTACTATCAGACGAAACCAAGGTTTTCGAAACCCCTTTCTGTGGTGAAAACCAGCGGTTACTGCAGCGTTTCATATTTTTCTTGTGTTCATTATAATACTTACACTATCTCCATTCACAATCAAAGGGAGTCCACAGAATTTAACTTAAATAATGCATTATACACAAACCGACATCAAACATGAGAATCATTTCACTTCAGCTCCATTATGAATGCCATTTAGGACAAGTGCTTTGAAGCAGGAATCTAAATTAAAGAAGATTTAGCAAAGACCTCATTTTTTAGCTAATGGAAAAGGGTAAAATAATAATTCATTCATTTTTTGCAGGAAATAAAGAGTCTTATGTATTGTTAGGTTGTTTAAACATTTTTGCCTGATAAGGTGGCCCATAAAATAGAATTTTGTTAATATTACTTATAACGTCTGACAAAGGAAAATATGTTGGCTTTAAGACAAAGATTTGTGTTACTTGTTTGGTAACACAATGAGGTAAACATCCTCCTGTGGTGCATCAGATTTACAGTCAATATCACTTGGTGTATAAAAACATAAAAAAAACATTGAAAAAACTGAGGCACAAAAACCACTGCCTCATATGTACGAACATCTGTTACACCCCAAGCACTGTTTTTGGAGTATATTGTGATATGTAGAAATTGTATTGTTATTGAGCATATGCAAGAAAGTTATATTGAAATACTCACTTAACGCAGCAATGGCACCTACAATATAAGCAGTCTCTTTTTTACTCTGACAACAAATAGGGACCTGGGGAGTTGTATTTTTATCTGTATGAACAGAACAAAAATGGTCTTGGGCCCTCTTTTTTAAGTAGCTAAGTAAATGTTAAGGTTTTGTTGGAGATTAAAGCAGACTACCAGTGAGATTGTGCAGTAAATTGGGGCACTAAATCTGTCACAATTGCAATGCCCATCACTTTCAGTATGCTGTGGCACTGCTTGGGTCCAAAATATCCATCTATAATTGGCAGGGCTAGAACGGACCAAGAGACCCCCCAGCTATATATTAATTTGTATGTACAAACTTAGCACACTGTGCAAAAAACACATTTGCGCAAGTTATTAATGTTTTGATATGTATTTTATTTCCCTGCAGTTTTCACTTACTTATCAAGAACAAGTAACAGGGAAAGTTGTCTGAACTAGTGCATCAACAAACATTCTGATAAACAGCACTACACATATCTAATTTACAAGAACAGTATAAAAACAAATACAAAAAAAAAAAAAAAAAAGTTTTTTTTCACTAACAACGAAGGTGTCCAACATTTACAGTCAGACTTTTTCAAACCCGTTACTTGCCTTGTAGCTACAGGAAAACTATCCCGAATTGGTAAGACAATCTTGCCTCGGCCCCCACTCCCTCCCTCCACCAGGGATGGCTCGATATTTAGAAATCCAATCATTATTGCAACGGTATGTAATTCAATACAGAACTGGTATATTAATCTTTACTTTGGGTGTTAAAGTTTTGAACCTGGGTAAAATAAGTAATTTTCAGATAAAATGTAATTGGCTGAAAAATTATCATGTCTGCACAGCATGTGTGACAGGTGCATCATTTTTCAATAGACTGTGTGATTAACTCTTATAAATTGGTATTATAAATAGAAATATACATTCAAAATATATGGAAAGACGAGTTACTACATAAAATTTTGTATGTATCGATCCATCCCTTACCCCTGCACAGTAATAGAAAATACTATTTTGCCTTGAACTTCATATTTGACAGTGAAATGCCACTAAAAGTATTTACCAAAAAAGTCCATATAGTCAAAATGTGAAACAAAATGAACCAAGTGAAAACTTTACATTTCCTTTAGAAAAAAATTACAAGAATTTAATGTCCTAGCTATGAATCTTTAACTTTTCTTTTTAGACACAAAGTTGGATTTATTTGTACAAGATACAAAATGTAAACATGGCAAAATAAATAGTTAAAACAAGTGATGCAGGATCCCATTTCATGCTCATGATCCCATTAAAGATTTTTTTAATATCCATTCAGTTGCAAATTCAAGTGCAAAAGCATGATGATGAATATCTACTATTCAAGTAACAGAAATAATATTGATGATACAAATAAACTATTTTACAAGGTAGTGATTCTTTCCAATTTTACAAAATGTACATGGTATATCGCTTTAATATACGATATACTGATAGTCCGTTTAGGTCCATATTAGCGCACTGAGATCCGCAGAGCGTTGCAATTGCATTTCGTTGGAAAATAAATGCCTAAAATGTCAGGCCACGGTTTTAAAGTTATGTCACTTCCATAGCCACTGTTGTCTCTGCAATTCCATTTAAACCCAACCTTTCTGGTTCATGGTTCTCTCTAGAAAAAAAAAAAAAAAGCAATACATTAGTACAGTGCTCAACATAATTACTTTACTGAGGTGCACAACAATCTGCATCCACTTTTACTAATATAAAACAGTTCCTTTCCAATTTAATACTGCAACGTTAAAGTCAGGCGCAGAATAACTGAAACTAGACACAACAGCTGTAGCAATTACTGCAACCCGTGGCATGCTCCCGCAAGTGAAATAGCGCAATAACGCCACTCCGTGCGCAGCTGATTCAAACCTTTGCTCACATCTCCCACTGTTGCATTGTGTATATCCCGCTGCAGTACACCATTGGTTGCAATAACGTTTACTACATCTGTATATAACACGAGTGCATTATAAAATAAAGCCTGTTTAAAAAGTTGTAAAGTGCAATAGAAATATAGTGTCATGCAAAGAAGATTTATAATGATGCATTTGGGATCAGTCAATGTTTCTTCATGAAACTATCCCCCTCCTGGAGTGTTTATCAGCATGGCCGAGTAACTAAAAGAAACTAGTGAAACCTAAATTAGATGTGAATTAACTCTGGTGATCACAAATCTGCTACGGAGTGTAATAATACTAATGTATTTTCCCCACGTTTAGCTGTAGCGGGAAGAAGAAATGCATTTGAATCCTCTTCTAATGCAGTGCTGCTTCTTAGCTTCCAATTTGTTATTATGAATGTATTGTAATTTTCTCCTCTCACTTTAACCTTTAGATCAGCCTTTATGAAGTACCTGGAAAGGCAAGGTCCTTCCTTCCAACAGAGGAATTGGCTCGATGAAAACCAATATGAAGCCCACTCCACTTCCGTTTACATCAAAAAGTTGCAGTCATGTGATTGCTGCTGACCACAAACACTGCAGGTTTAGTGGCCCTCTTCTGCTGGACATATATATATTTAAAGCTGCAATCCCGGTGGCTTCTTTATCTATTTGTTTTTAACTAGGGTGTCCCCCTCGAAATGAGCAGTTATTTTTTAGCTCTGGAGATCCCCCGCCTCGAGATACTTACCGGTTAAGTTACCAGTTTTAAATCTAACTCCAGGGGAGACAAAATGGCTGCCAAATCTCACAAGTCTAGCAGGCCAATAGGAAGCTAAAACACCATCCACTGCTGTTTCCTCTTGGATGCCATTTAAATCTCCTGGAGAAACCAGGAAGTAACACTTGCAAATTCACAGGTAAGTATCTCGAGAAATAGGGGTGCCAGGAGCCTAAAATAATGTCGAGTCCAGCTCCAAGGGAACCCGCGGGTCCTAATCCTGCAACCCCACCCAAAAAAAAATATCAACAGGACTGCTGCTTTAAAGAACAAAAGGAAGAGATTCCCAAAATGATCTCAGTCCTCCAACAACACTTCGACCCACATGTAAATACAAAACAAGCAAACTGAAGTCAGACAGTGTACTGTCAAAGTGTTTACAAAGTTGTAAACACTTTCCATGTGGAGACTAAAGATGTGTTTTTAGAACACTATTGCGACTGCAGTAGATTACTAAACCTTTGGCTTTTGACCATTGCATTTTCTAAACACAAACAGGCAGTAGCCAAGCACACCATAAATAGACAGATTCAATAGCATGCAAAAAAGGTCATTTTAATGGACTTTAAGTCTTCCAAACATCTGGGGTGTTTGGATGGCTTCTTTAAGTCATTCAAATGACCTTTTGCATTTTATTGAATGTTCTAGTTTTGGTGTGCTTTGCTACTGCCTGTTTATGATGACTGTTTGGTATCCAGATCCTTTTAGCCTTTGCACCCTACTTTATTACCTGTTATCCCCCTAGATCCTAGTTACAGGCATCCCAAATTGCTTGGCTCTGAGATTTCTTTTTGTGAACATTTTCTAAACAGCCACCAAAATGATTTATAATGTATCCAATGAAATGTGTGTATGAAATATTTGCTAGAACTTGAAGATAATAATACAACTGTGACAAAAAGCTCTGTATAGTGAGGTGTTGGCTACATACAGAAATATAATGCAGAAAATCATGGTCAAGTTGTGTTGCAAATACGTCTTGATTTATAGTTTACATTTTTAACCACTGGACTCCATAAACAGAAGGCAAACAATAGGTAAAAATAATTTACAGAAGATTTCAAATATTTCACATATAACTATATTGAAGCAGCAATCCCCCCATTTTAACCTAATTTGTGTTTTTCTTTGTTTTTAAAGCACGATAGGTTTCTAGAGTTGAACCGAGTTATTTTCAGCTCTATAAATCTCTCCCTGCCAATTCTTGACACCAGAGGCATAACTAGCTGTTTTTGTACTCGGAGCAAGTATCTCCAATTGCGCACATCTCTCCCCACAGCACAACAACACTGCATGCTTACATATACTGACACACAGTACACAAAATAACTCCTCCCCACGCACCCTGACAACATGGAGAGCAGGGGTAGGCAAAGTTCTGCAGGACTCCCTCCTGCCCCCAGACTCTGCTCTCCCTCTCCCTGACTAGCACTAGTGAAGCAAGATGGGGGTTGTAACTGGCTGCAGCACTGACAAGTTAATCAACGCAGCACCGCAACACAGGCGCCAGGTGGGATTTCTGCGACCCATCAGGTTGCGCCCGGATCCGCTGCTCCGCTAGCCCTTCCTAGTTCCGTCAATTCCCAAGACCCTTAATAGTAACACTATGGGCATTACTTTCTGGTTTCTGCTGAAATGTTAATGGCCGTCTAATAGGAAGCAGCAACGGAGCATGTTGTGGTTTCCTATTGGCTTGCCGAGCCCACGAGATCTGAGCTGCCAATTTGTTTCTCTTGGAAGGTTTCGACAACGGTTAACTTTACTGGAAAACAACGTGGTTCAACTGGGGCAGATCAGCAGGTTCCCATACCGTAAAATAAATAAATAAGTGCTTCATTGGGATAATCATTACTCAAAGTACGACTGAAACTGCTGCTTTCTTATATGGCATCATAGAAATCATATTTAAACACAGTAAGAAGGTTTATTGTGCCCACTATGGTACTTAGAAGAAAATGTTACATAGGAACTCAATAAACATACTTGCTGGGTTTAAAGATTGTCCCCCAGATCCCCATTATTAACACAATTCGTTTTTGATTTACAATGTAGGTAGCACCCCTTTTACACAAGGCCCCTTTGTAACCAAGTAGATACAAGTGAAGTCAACTGGAGGTTTTTAGCCCAGAAAGGCTCTGGGACGTTCCAGAGAACACACCCTACTGTCTGTTTTAGACAAAGTTAGAACAATATTATTTGGTTGACAGTAAAGGGAAGTACAAATATCGCAAGCACAAATCTTTCACATTATTATACACACCTTGCTATGCTGCTGATGGCACTGCTTGGAGTAACCTTTGGCACTCTGTCCATGCTGGCAGCAACTGTGGCAAGTTTTAAGGCTGTTGGCGATGGTGCTGAAGTCCTTGTATTTATATGCACATTGACAGGTGAGACAACACTGACATTGTTGAGGTGAACCGTGTTAGCTAGGCAAGAATTGCTCATAGGAAGTGTTTGAGGGTTGCTTGTGCACAATGTTGGAATTAAGTGGTTAGTGGTGGGGTGGCCAACTGTCCTTACAAGTTGAACTGTTGAAATCCCTGGGCTGGATGATAAAGCCATATTTGTGGAGTAGAGAGTTTTAGCAGTTCCTGAAAAAAAAATCAAAACAACCTTAGTGTACCAACGAAAAGATGTACGCACAACATAATCTTCATTTTTGGTGCAATCACCACCTTGAACTACATATCTTTTGAGAATATTCTAAACTACTTTACAAAGTAAGGTTTTACTGCTCCCCTTACTGCTCTGCTTACATCTGTAATAAATATGTGCACAAAGACATAAAAGTGATATGGTGATATGAATGACAAAGTAACATATTGCATTCAAGCATCTCTGAAGTTATGTTTTCCCACGTGACTTCTATGAGTTACACTGTAGGTTAGACAGCCATGTGAATAAAAAGTGTATAGATCGGATACTACAAAGACAAAAAAGGTTTTCAGTATATTTACAAAACACTGGTATATTTATTTATAGGCAACTTTCATGTTTATGTGACTCAGAATTGTTTTGCTACCAGATTTTTAGATAAGATCAGTTCCACTGAAAAAGGTCAACCCATCATTTTACATTTCTAGACTTGAAACACGTGTGTTATTAATATTCTCTGTGTGTGTCCTTACCTGAAGTCTGTACAACACCGTTCAGGTTGCTGTGGCCTACATTTTGATCCTTGGTTACTTCGCTGCGGCCTGGAGTTGGTGAATTGACCACAGCAGATGCAGCAAAATGGGCACTGGCTGAGTCGAGCGTCTTGGACATGCAGTCAGAATTGCCTGAGCCCTGAACAAGTATAAAAGGAAAGAACCAAACAAAAATTAACTTTGTTCATTTAGGGGGCAATTCTATTTAGTCCAAAGCGGCCATTCGTGCATTCAATGGGGATTTTCATCCCAAAAACGGCTTGAAAGGCCACTTCAGAATATATAAAATAAGGCCCTTATTAATCCTTTTATCTTACCAATGTTGAAGAGGATTATGGCAAACTGTTATATCGATTTGTACTACTCCAACCTGTCTGTGCTCTTAATTATTCCCCAGAGAGATTTATTTAATTTTAAAATATGGACCCTTCATAAAGATGTATTTATGGCAAAACCATTTGGTCTTTTACATGGTACCGCTACACAGGACATGTAGCTCATCAGAAATTATGCTTTGGACTGGTTAGCACAATGGATGTTTGGCACCTCCTAACAGTGTCATTTACATTGCTGACTTCCAATAATAGATGGCAGCGCTGCGTCTCTATACAGAACCAATTTGCTAAACCTTGCTCAAATCTGCCAAAGAAACAAGGATATTATACCTGTGCTTTTGGATGTGTCTGCTGAGAGGATTGCTGTGACTGCTGTTTCTGTTGGAGCTGAGCCAGTTGTTGCCTTTGCATTTGAACTAACTGCTGTTGATGCGTCTGAAACTGTTCCTCTGTGATGCCCCCTGTGACTGCAAAAAGAAAAGGGTTCACACAGTGCAAATCTTACGTTCGTTCTACAGAAGGCAATTCTGTTGAAAACGATAACATGAAATAAACAAAGAGTATAAAGTTACAGTGGGTTTATAGGTTCATTTTATTTATACAAATAAAATAATGAGAAGAACAAAAATCAAGAAAAATGGCAAATGGCTACAATTATTCAAGGGAGAACTAACTAGCTTCCTTTCCCAGCACATGCTTATTAACATTTAAAAAGGGCAAAACCATGCATGAACTACCGTTTCCAATTAATCAGTGTTTCTATACGGGTAACTACATATATACTGTGCATGTTACTTCCTTTAGTTACTTTAATTGCACAGTAAAAGTAAACAGTGCAGGTAGGCCGTTACAAATAGAATACAAACTATGACATGTACATTCAATTTTATTAAAGCGCAAATCAATTCATTACAACTGTGTTTCAAGCAAGACACAACACACGGTAAGAAAAACAAACAAAAAAACATTAACAAAATATGGCCAGAGCAAAGTTCTCTAATATGCCACAACTTATCCTAAACACCAACGCCAAATCAGAGTTTGGACATGCAAATAAACTCATGCACATTAGACCGAGAAGTTCATTCAAGTCAATCATTCAGTAGATCTGGGCCTTAGTTACTAAATACATAAATTTGTACTTTTAGGGCTCATATGTGAAAGAAACAATGTCACGACCATCAAACAGGTCATTTTTGTGCCAATTGCTAATTCACATTCTCTATAAAGGAA
This sequence comes from Ascaphus truei, assembly GCF_040206685.1. Classification (NCBI taxonomy): domain Eukaryota; kingdom Metazoa; phylum Chordata; class Amphibia; order Anura; family Ascaphidae; genus Ascaphus; species Ascaphus truei. Next base: position 89,816,126 of record NC_134489.1, read on the forward strand.
GAATAGAAATATGTGGTGAGTCCCTGAAGCAGCAAATGTTTAACATTGAGATGTCCATCATAAAGAAGCAGAATGATCTTTCAACAATAACAGGGGCAGAATATTTTGCTATTCGCCCAAATTCTAGGCACCTGTGCTCAATTACTGCTTTTCCCAGGGGATCTTGCAATAAATACAAAAATAAATAATTAAAAACACTGATAGCATGCTTATGTATGCAATAATAGGACGACATGTTCATAATCGAATATAAACTATATTGGCCTCTATTCGGTAATGCTATGCCACTTCCCAGAGCTGGAGTTCAGCCTCATTTAAATAAACTAATAAACAAAACTAACATCTTCTCCAGTGTATGAAAGCATTGCAACAGCATGTTCTATAGGGGACTTTTGCTTAACTATGACCAGATGTTTTCGGTTTACGGAAACAAGTCATAACTGCTATCACAGAAATCCCATGTGGCCGAACAAACATTGGAGAGAAATAAAAAAAAGAATATAATTTTTTTGTATAAATAGCAATGTAAATATTTGTATGCAATATAAATTATGCATGAATAGGATTTCATTATCATTTGGGTGGTTAAAACAAACAATAACTCCCCACCTTAAAAGAGTCCTCTGTAAACTTTCACAAAATGATTTAAAAAAAACTTGGTCTAATTTTTATTTACGCAACAATGATCAAGATTGAACCTATTAAACCTTTAACAGACATTAGTTCATTATGGTCTTAAGTGTGACTATACCTTTTAACTATCTATATCTGGCCTGGCCAAAAGTTTAATAGAAGTACAGTATAGCTTCAGTTCTCCAGTGAAGTGGATGCCATTAACTTTCATAGAAGTAATCTCATATTCTGATGGTATTGACAGTCCTGGTGAGAATGGTTTCTGAAGAAGGGGCCGTGTCCTCGAAACGTTAACATTTACATGCTGTACCTAAGATATAAATAAAACCTTGAACAAACTGTTTTATGCATTGTAACACCTGTCTGCCTTCTGTTTACGCAACACATTCTCTGGATCCTGGGCTGGGAAGCTGCGATTGCCTGAGGAAAAGCACCTGGGAGAAACCACTGAGCAACGTGTACGCACTGACGTGCCAATACCACACACTTAATCCATATTCTGATGACATGCTTATCCTATTCTGATATGGAAAAGGTGGTTCATAGACAAATTGGTACGTAATACAGCAGAATTACTGCTCGTTTGCCAATAAAATCAGGCACAAAACAGAATTTATTGGCCTTTTGTAAATGATTTAAAATGGGCCTTTTACGGAGAAATAACTAGGCTACAAGGGTTTAACAGACACAATATTTATTAAACACACAAGCAGGAACATAAATAAAGAAATAAAGCTGAACAGAAGACAGCAAAAAGTAGTGATAAAGTACAGATGAACAATTAAAAAAAGAAGGATTGAACATGACTATACCTGATATGCCATTCTTGCTGGTGTTCAATAAAGCTACTGATGTGGCAGAAACTCTTTTATTGTTCACAGCTTGCCCTAGTTTCCTTGAGGTACATTCTTCGCTATCGCTGTCTTGAAAATGTAGTAACCTTGGCTGAAAACACTGCAGTCGACACGATCTAATATTGCTTAGGATCTCAGAAAGAGAAAGTCTGTTTTCACAATGTTTTTCGGAAGCATTGGTCCATGAGAGATTGGGGGGAGGCTGTGCAGCTTGGGAAGAGCTTGAAAAACTAGACAACATTTCAGGGTCAAGCTGCTGTAGAAGAGGGTCGTGTTCCGTGGATTGCCGGTCCATTATAACCCTACAATAGACGTTTCAAAATACAAACAGGTTTTAGTTTGTTTGCTTGCAAGACCCAGTTACAAAGAGAAACAAGGAAGTTTTCATTTACCTTCCACCTCTACCTAGTCGCCTCCTTGCAAATCCTATGCATCGTCTTGGGACTGAAAGAGTTGTAAGGCAATGCCTATACCGAAGTCTAGCCAATCCGGACAAGTCTGTGTTTTCCAAGGGATCACTGGTTTGGTCCAAACGAGGCTGCAGATACAAACAAAGCCAAAATTGTTTACATGCCTTCTTGAATACACAGATAAAAAAAAAAAAAAAAAAAATCTATTTAACCATGGAAAGCTTCATTTAACCATGAAACAAGCTTCAAAAGATTTTGGTTGTCACAGCAAACGTTACAGAATTTCTTTTGACATAAGACTGATAGTCATAGAATCCATAGGGAAAAAAAAAATGTAATTCTGCTCTCCTCTGTAAGTAAATATTAGGTCATCATTACCAGACAAAATTAGACAGAGATTCCACTAAAATTATTCATTTTTCAAAAGAATCAATTAAACTTACCGCAAGAATGATTAAATATTTCTTTAAGAAAAAAAGAAAATTACATTGATAATGGTTTGCACTATTGGGGAGATTCCCTAAGCGCCGTGTCGGCGTATAGCCCAGCAATCCTGCGTTAACTGCTATTCAAGTCAATGGTAATCTCAACGTGTGATCCAAGTGCAATACTCCCGCCTCCCCGCTTTCTAAGTCCAAGTAGAACTCTTACAGCATAATACTGGCATCCAGTTCTTCTTCTAAAAGCGTATGGTCCGTCCGGATCATTTTCTTCTTCCGGTTCGGAGACTGGGGAGGGTACCTAGAAGGAAAATACATTGTCACTAACCATGCAAAACATCACAAAAGAAATGTTTGACTGGTTGCCTTTTTCAGCCGTAGTCTGAAAGGTAACATTCAAAAGGAGAAGCATATTCTTGCTCTATTGCGTACCTGTGGGAATTCTTCGTCATCTGAGCTTTGGAAGTCGTATTGTTTTATGTCACTCTTGTTAATTACTGGCAATGGCTCTGTGGTGAGTTGGGGCTGAGGTGTTACAAGAGTATCTGTTTTTGGCTTCTTTGGATACTTCTTTTTTATACGGACAATTTCTAAAACTTCGTCTTTTACAGACTGGTGATGCGTATTCTAAAAAAAAAGGGGGGGGGGAAACATTAGAAAAACAAATGATATATTTTAAGGAAATTATTTAAGGTACAACCCATGTAAATGTTATTTAGATTGTCTTTTAAATGCAATATTTTTAAACCATCTTATCAAGTATCTACGCCAGGGATGGCCAACTCGTCCTCAAGGGCCATCAACAGGTCAGGTTTTAAGGATATACCGGCTTTAGCACAGGTGGCTCAGTCATTCTGACTGAGTCACTTATGCTGAAGCAGGGATATTCTTAAAACCGGACCTGTTGGTGGCTCTTGAGGACTGGAGTTGCCCACCCTTGGTCTGCGCTAATCTTACATATACAGTTGGCTGCCATGCTGGATATATAGTTTATTGTTACATTCGGTTGAAAATTACCAAGATAAAAATGAAGATACTAAATGATTAGCCTGGCATTGTTTCATTTAATTATTTTCAGATCTGGTCAGTCTCATAAAATGAGTTGCTTCTAACCTTCCAGGAACATACATTTTAGATCGCCATCTCTCAAAATGCAAAACTACTTGTACCTGTAAGGTAACCCTTTATTAAATATTTTTTTTTAAATCTCAAACATCTGGACCAACGAATTGGGACTACACCTTTGGGTTGTAGCACTGCCTTACATAACAATGTTAAGCAAGATTAAATAAGTAGGCAATCACAGATGATGCTAAAAGTGCATGTGGTTGGTGGAATTAATAATACAATTTGTTCATGTACATATATCAAAATGTGTAAATGAAAAATAACATAAATGTGGCAGACCAAAACATGGAATTTCAATTAAACCTCAGAACAATCTTCTTTCACTGCTAAAGTCACCGAACACAATTGTTCACTCGATACTCGTGTCATTTCTAAATTAGCCACTGGAGGTCATCTATGCACCAAAAAAAGGCAGTTCAAGGAAATGGATTGGGTCAGTTAAGTTTCATTCACACCTAAACAATGGCATACAGTCATGTAACAGTACACCACATCGTTTATTACATTATTCAAATTTGGTATTTTTACACTATGTAAAACGTACAATATAAAAAAGTTGGTTGAGATACATCCCAGATGTAAAATACACAAATCTAGGCACTTTCCTATATAGTTAATTTAAGTATCTTTCCCTTTAACTCTTGTTCATGAGTAATCAACATGCTGGACATTTTAGAACAGGGGTAGCCAACTCCAGTCTTCAATAGCTACCACCAGGTCAGGTTTCAGGATATTCCTGCTTCAGCACAAGTGGCTCACTGATTGGGCCTTCTGTGCTGAAGCAGGGATATCCTGAAAACCTGTGCTGTTGGTAGCTCTTGAGGACTGGAGTTGGCCACTCCTGTTTTAGAGAGTCTCGCTGCACGGTTGATTCGGGAATAAGCTACATTTTCTTTCGGATAGTTACAAATTGTATTAGACTATTAAAGACCACTGAACTTTCTTTTAATTAGATGCAATCTTGCTAGTAATGTACATAAAATTTTTATATATTGGTTCAATAAAAGGTGTTGCAACGTGCACGCAAATTTTGTTTTTCCCCAGTAGTTCAAAATGTTAGTTAATAAAACATAAATGAAGATAATGTGAAAACGAATTAGAAAAAAACCTGGCCCCAAAACTATTTAAACAATTTCAAGATAAACAACGAACTACACAAAGAAGATCTTACCTTAACTTTACATTCAGGAATTTTATGATGGTTTCCATTATGAAGAGATGCTGGAATGGCGGGTACCTCCTTTTCTACTTTTGGGACCTTCATTTCATTTAGAATTTCACCTCCAAAGTCACCCAAGTGGTACCTTTAACGTAAGAAGCAACATTAATCATACATTTCAGCAGGATGAAGAGACGTGTCTAATATTATGTTTGAAGAACTTAATTGGCAGCAGTAAAACACATTCTGCCTAGAGTTACCTTTTCTCCACCACTTCCAAGGTCAGATGCAACAACTCCCGTTTCGTCTTTTCTCTTCTTTTGATCATTTCCAAAATTGTTATGGCTCGGCTAAACTCCCTTCTTAATTTTAACATTTTCTCATAAGAGGCTTCATCATTCTTTCGATTCTATGGAAGGCAATTGATAAAAATCAGGGGGGGGGGGGAATGTATTTACTGTCTTACTTTCCCCTACAACATTCTCAGTGACAACACACAAAAAGGAGACAGCCAGAAGAAATCAAATTAAAAAATATTTGTAACACACAGCTTTACCCCTTAAACATGTCACTGGCATTACTTCACTTCAGTCCTAGGAGGAATTGCTTCATAGAAAAAATGCCTGTTTTTTTTTGTTTTTAAAAAGAGGCAATTTAAGCTGGTTTCAATGTATTTTTTTAAAACAGAACTGAGGTCTTTGGAGCTGAACCTCATTCATTTCAGCTCTGGGACCTCCTGCTTCCAGAGATACAGACCTCCAAAGGGAGTGCTGGTAGCCACTCCAGGGTTCACTGTATGTCTGATTTTCAGAGCTCTATGGGCCAATAGGAAGCCGTGATCTCATCAGGTTCAGCATCCTATTGGCCCATGTGACAAGGAAGCCGAAAATTGCAGGAGATACCGGCACACACTTCGGAGGCAAGCATCTCCTGAAGCAGCGGGGTCCACTGAGCTGAAATGAATGGGGTTCAGCTGCTGAGACTTCCCACAAAAAAAAAATAAACCCCCAGCTTGGATTGCCTCTGGTATTGTGCTAAGTTGGGGAACAGATATTCTCAAACATATTTTTACTTAAATATATTACCTTTCGTGTTTGCATCTTCTCAGTCCTCCGTCGAAAGGCAACATACGGGTCGCTGTTTGTAGAGCCATCCCGTTTCTCTTGTTTGATTTGGGGGATGAGGGATGGCCCCCGGCAGTTTTTACGTTTTCTCACCCAGTAGTCATAAACAGATTTGATAAGGTAATCATCTTCGTTTAGCAGCAACTTTGCTTCCTGAAGAGTAACAAGCTGTAGAGAGACCATAATGGAAAAAATTGTCAAGTAATCATGGAGAAACGCTGTAGCATTTAATTACGGTTATGTGAATTATAGCAATAATTTTCATTATTTAATTTCCATAAAAATGATACACAGAACATTATTAATAATGCACACATTTACACATTGTATGTTCCAGGGGAAAGCATGACATGAAAAGGTCTTGGTCACGATGAGTAAAACAAACCGTTTGGGAACCCAGTAGTTCTCTAACTGGTTTACCTGTTAGGCTATGCTTATAGTGCCGGTGACAGCAGGCTACGGTTGCTGGAAAAATCAAATTGAGATGACCAGGCTGTCGCTGCGTTGCACTTACTATAAGCGCACGCGACGGTAGCAATGCATTTGTTTTGACGCGCTGTCGCCGGCACTATAAGCGCAGCCTTATTTACAATCTATTTCTACAATAGAATTTTAGAAGAGTGATATTACGTAAGCGAATATCCATTAAGTAGTTTGCACACCAACATGAAGCATTTTTACCAATGAATCAGTTAGGGAAAACAGACAGGAATGAAGACACCTTAAGGACAACTTTGTTGCTCAGCACAGTAGTATACTGTAGTTAGGAAATTCAATCACAAAATCACTCAATGGTATCTTTCCTACCTTTCCTTCAAAATCTATTAAAAATGAGTCTGACATTGGAATGATGGTTACTTTTAAATTACACAGTAAGTAAATCACAAGATAACTCAGACAGGCATAATAGACAATAATGCAAAAAAAAATAGTACGTAGCATATTTTCTGGTGTTTGTATAAAGTCCTTAAAGACATACTGATTTTATAAATTGGTTGTTAAAACACATTAAATATTGTTTTATGCAAACTAAAACTGTTCGGACTGGACTCAAAAAAACTAGAGAAAACAGGTTTTATATGATAACATGTTTTCATAGAAAAGTGCAATTAAATGAATTTCAGATCATGTCAGATATAAAGGGTTGCAAATATAAACTATATATAAAATAAAAAGCAATTCTGACTGAAGGTCTTGTATCGGATATGGAAACAGCAGTCTAATAAACTGAGCTATGGCTGGTACAGTACCTGGTTAGAGCTAGCCTTTTCCAGCCTGTCAATCATAATTTCAAATTGCAGTGGCTTAATTTCCATTTTCCTGTTTAGTCGGTTAAGCAATGTCTCATCTTCAGAGTCCATATCGTAATCTGCTTGCTCATTGTCCAGATTAAAAGCTAAAACACAAAAACACAACTTTTCATAAGCCCCTTCCATCTTTCCATTTCAAGGTAACGTAGTTCTGCACACAGTGAATAATGTTACAACTATAACAATTCAGAGTTGGTAGTTTTAAGAAGCACTACATAAATTCACCAAGAGTCAACATGGCAAGTTAGAAAACCATAACTTGTCTTCTGTATAATTAGGAATTACGGTTTTAGGCTTTAACCGAAAAACACTGAAGAAAACCACCACTGACTGATAATTTTGCACTTCCAGTTTAAAAAAAAATAAAAAAATTCGATAAAAAACCAGAAATGAAGCATGATTTCTTATTGAAGTTCTTGTAGCAACCCAGCCAGATAGGATGCAACGGTAAGCAATCGGAAGTATGAAAATGTCATTAAAACAAGTGTACAGAAACAGCAACTTCAGAAATGTGTCAATTTTTTTTGCCGTTAACATTGATAAAACCAGATTTTTTTAAAAATAAATAAAATGAACACAGAACATATTACACTGATTTCACAAAAAAAAAAAAAAAAAGGAAACACCGTAAACCAGAATCCCTATGTATAAAACATGTGCTTTGTACAATACGGACAACCAGACATTTAGAAGTCCAACAGTCTCACCAATACAACATGTATGCTCACACAATACATGAAATTCATTTTTGTTTTCAAGGAATCACAAAACAAAATGAAACTCAATAAAAGCAATTTGTAATTTCGTGTTGTCTTTAATAATCTGAGAACAAATTGCTTTCTCTGCACGGACATTACAGAAGTATTGTCAATTTTGAATGCTCATCGACGTCTTTTGAAAATGAAGCATATTTTAAAAGAAAGTAAATGTGAGCCGTGTTTAAGGCACGAGTATTCAGCGGTTTTCAGCTCAGACACAGAGAAATTTGGTTCAATATAGACTTTTAAAGGGGCAGGTGGCTAGTTCAGTTACTATCAACAAATGCACATTTGTTTGTTAACTGGAATGCTGACAAATATGAGGACACTAACTCTCTCACTTGTTTCAAGAAATGATGAACAACAGATGAACTTACGTTGAATGTGAATGAACTGCTTGGGCTGCTTTAATTCTCCCTTGTACAGACGACTGTAGTAGAGAACATTGCTTTCTGCTTCAGGAACTGGAATAACCATGCTTTCTTTCTTTTCTCTAAAAACTTGCTGTGCCGAGATAGCTCGTTGTAAATGATGTTCCTGCAAATAACAAATTACAGATTTAGACATCCAAAGGGCCGTTATATAGTGTGCGCACGCACCTGTGAACGCGCGTACACGTAACGCACGCTTTTTGTGTGTATGCTGTGAGCGACTGGGATGGAAGGTAATGTGTGAGTGTGTGGGAGTGTGTGTGTATAGATTGAGTGAGTTAAAATTGTATTAAATAATAGTTAAGGGAAAAAAAGACAAGTTGTATAAATAAATAAAAACAAATTATTGTGCACCTTTTACACACACACACACACACACACACACACACACACACACACACACTACAGCGGCGGTAGTGGCGCAAAATCATTATTTTCCCCATCTTCTCCCTCGTCGGCCGGCTCCATGCTCACTGCCGTGTGCGCGCGCTGCACCATTATAGAAAGGCTGACTAACCACAGCCATTTATAAGCGCCGTGCGCGCGGCCACTATATAACAGCCCTTAATAAAGAGTGAAGAGGTACTAAAATAGACCTCTACATAACTAATTTTGTAACCAATTAATGCACCTGTAAATTATTGATAAAGTTTAATAAAAAGCTATATTTAATACAAGAGGATAAAAAATTTGCAGTGCAAATATTTGTAAAATGTTGTGCATTTAAAAAAAATAAATACGGGGATTAGAGTTTTAAAAAGAGAACACGCACGCACACGCACGCACACGCGCACGCGCACGCGCACACACACACACACGCACAGTGATTTGAACATTTAAAAAATTCAGTTGAGGATATGTTTAATATATTCCAAACTTAGAATTTAAAGAATATAAAAAAAGTAATTTTTTTCTTTAGAAAAAACAAAAGGGAGGAGACAAGGGATCACAATATAGTCCTACTGCAATTACATGTTTGGGTAGGATATCAGCTTTAAAATCACAGGATTACATGAAGAGACAACACAAATGGTCACCACAATCAGCATATGATAACTCACCCATTAATACAAAAACAGTTCCAGCAAGAACCATCATTAATTAATAATAATAAAAAAATACTAATAAGTAAATAAGAAAACCAGAGTGGTAAACAAACCTATTACCCAGGGAAGAAAAAAAAATTCTGGGTACCTGGTCACCTAAGGCTGCGCTTATAGTGCCAGCGATAGCGACATCGCTTCAAAACAAATGTATTGAAGCCGTCGCGTGCTAAGTAGGAGCGACACGACGGAGCGACGGATTGGTCGCAATCGCTGGAAGTCACTTAAATTTGATTTTTCCAGCGACCGCAGCCTTAAATTTCAGTCCTGGTGGCTGTGTTGCCGTCAGTCACTACCACCAACTGCATCAGCGCTCCCCATCATGTTTTGTTCGAGATGAACTGTACCCATGCAGAACACTTGTGGCTTGTGGGGAGGAGTTTGTGTGCGAGTGAAGAGTGAGTCAGGGTGAGCGAGTGTCACAGATATACACAGAGCCACGGAGAGTGGTGTGTGGTGGGAGGGTGTAAGGGAGAGGATGATTGAGTGCCGTGAGCCACCAAACTCGGGCTCCCAAAAATTCCGGCTTGCTACTGCATTTTTTTATATTTTTATTCCCTCCTGTTTAAGGAGCAGACCTACTCTGTACAGATAAGCCTCTAGTTTAGTACATTTAACATTTAAAAGGGTCCGCATTTCTCATCTAAGACGGAGATATATATTCAGTTATACATGCACTAACAAATGTGATCACAAAGCCGCAGCCTGCGCTAAATCGCCATTTGTTTTGCATTTTTTAAACTTACTTTAGAGATATCTTCTTGACCTGACAACATTATTATTTTTTAAATCCACTCTGTTCAGAAGATATGAAGCGTTTTAAATATTATGTGTCCGAGATCAAAACGAAGCCCACACCCCCCCCCACCTCTCCTGAGCAAAGTGCTGTCACTCGAGATTAAGAAAATCATACCTTTTTCCGTTAAAAAAAAGTAGGACATATAATTTTGCATAAAATGTTGTAGGATTTGAGCTCTTCGGGGAGGGGCCCTACTAATTCAGAGGCCATCTCAGACTATTTGGAACAATGTAATCAACCCCAGCTGACCAAGACGGACTCGGACGCTCTAAATGGGAGAGTCACTCAAGAGGAGCTGGCGAAGGCAGTTGGGTCTTTGAAAGCAGCAAAAACTCCAGGCCCAAATGGGCTATCTAATGTATATTATAAAAAAAAATTACGATCTTATCCCCTTATATTTTGGAAACGTTTAATTCCTTCTTAGAGGGTGCCCCAATCCAAGCCTCTGTATCTGTCGCAAACATTGCCATTATACATAGAGAAGGCAGGGACCCACTTCATTGCATTAGCTACCGTCCGATTGCATTGCTCAACACAGATCTCAAGATTTATAGCAACATTCTGGCAAATAGGCAAAATCCCATTTTGCCGAATCTAATCCATATAGATCAAGTTGGTTTTGTCTCGGGCAGACAAGCCTCACATAACACCCGGAAGATCATAGATATTATAGACCATGTGCACCTCTCTGGCACAAAAGCTATTCTGTTGAGCCTTGATACTGAAAAAACGTTTGATAGAATAAATTGGGCATTCTTGGATGGAGTAATGCAGAGGTTTGGATTTGGTGTCTCCTTCCTGCAAGGTGTTCGAGCACTCTACAAAAGACCCTCTGCCCTAGTCAAACTCCCAGGAAACAAATGTGATTGAGATTAAAAAAAAAATGGCACAGTACAGGGCTGCCCATTGTCTCCTCTCCTCTTCGCCTTGTCAATCAAAATCTGAGAGAATGCGGATATTCAGGGTGTTCCCATTGGTAGTATAAACTATAAGATCTCTCTTTTTGCTGATGATATAATATTAACATTAGCCAACCCCCAAACATCTTTGCCCAACCTCCAATATTTTTTATCAGAATTCGGTAATATTTTGGGCTATTAAATTAATAATGATAAATCGGAGGCCCTAAACTTAACACTTAACTTCTAAACTTAACCAAGAAGCCCAGCTTCGTCAGGTGATTATCTGGAATACTGATCCAAAACGATTTTGCCGACTAGCTATTGAATCTCACTACTCGAGAGCCTTCTCTTTGTCGTTGTCTACTTGAACTACCAGGTTCCGGGACCCGAATGTTAAGAGGTTACAATTGGGTCCGATGTTGTGTACGTGGAATATTTGGAGCAAAACCAAAAGAAAATATAAATTCATGTCCTCCATGTCCCAATTAACCCCTATTTTTAATAACCCGGAATTTCCCCCTGGGTGTGATCCAAAACTATTTGACCCGTTTCTGACTAAAAACATTAAGCTAATAGCAGATTTTGTGGGTAAAGGGAAGATTCTTAGTTTTCAAGAACATCGAGACAAATATGAGGCCCCGGACCTACATTTATTCAAATACCTCCAAATTAGGCACTTTCTATGCAAAGTATCCCAGAATTCTTCCTTCCCAGAACTTACAGGTTTTGAGCTGTGCTATAAGAGGGATAGCTACCAGAAGGGATTTATCGAGGTTATATTTGGACATGGAATAGTCAATAGATACTCCTGATCATAATTATATGCTAAAGTGGGCTGAAGATCTAAAAATAGAAATTAATAGGGATGATTGGGAGTATATTTTGGAATTCGCAGCAAAGACCTCCATCTGCACTATGACCAAAGAAAATATTTATAAAATTTTATTCCAATGGTATTTGACACCAAGTAGGCGTTAATTTTTTTTTAAAAAAAGTAGGACATCTGATCTATGTTGGAGGGGTTGTGGACAAAAGGGGGATATGGTAAATATTTGGTGGACATGTCCAGCCATACAAAATTTCTGGTTGGTTGTCCAAAATATTATTGACGACATGACAAAGTTGACAATTCCTGATGATCCGCTGGATTATTTGTTACGGAAACCCGTTGATGTCAGTCGTCCCATGAAAAAGCCAATTTCATTTATCCCAACGGCAGCTAGATGCTCGGTATCAGTTTCTTGGAAGAAAATCTCCCCCCACTCCCCCATCCCCCTTCCAAACAGACAGTGGAAATACAGATAAAACACGGTGATGATTATGGAAAGCTGACAGCCTTTTTGAAGCAATCCACCGAGGACTTCTATAGAACTTGGGACCCTTGGTTTGAAGGCCGAGACGAGGTGAGGGCTACTGGGCTGAGGTGACTTATTTCGCTCCAGAGCTATTTACCTCCACTTTGTTCTTTCTCATGGCCTCATTGAAATGTTATTCTCTCTATCCACTACAAACGCCTCCCTCCTGGCCCACACCCAACATCACCATACACCCTGGATTACTCAAAAGCCTTGTACTATCTACTGAATGTTGGTGGAGAACTCTGAAAACCAGCACACCAACCACCGCACACTCTAATGGCAAACATCATAAAGTAACAACTTGCAAACAACTACTCAAATTTCTACTCATACTATTACTTTCTTTAGCAGGTGATATTGAATCTAACCCAGGACCTCCCACTTCAACTCTGTCCCATATCCCTGAGAATACCCCCTTCAAATTCAAAAAGGGCTATCTGTCGCCCATATAAATATCCAGAGTCTGCTGCCCAAACTGGATGAACTAAGAGCATGGTGCCTTATGCATAAACCAAAAGCCATCATTCTTACAGAAACATGGCTAACCCCTAAAACCCCTGATGCACATATTGCCATTCAGGGATACTCCATTTCTAGGAGAGATGGGTCAAAGAGAGGAGGAGGGGTGTTATTTTATATTGCAGACACCTTAAAATTTACACTGTTACTTTGCCCCCCAAACCCAACCTCTTTTGAAATCCTAGTTGGCAGAATCTGCCTCCCCTTTTCTAAGCTCATCTTGCTAGCTGGCATCTACCGCCCCCTTAAAGCCCCTCTACAATCTCTGACTGATATCACCCAGTTTCTTGGTTCCATTTCCTCTCTGAATGAGAAAAGTGAGCTGCTAGTTCTTGGGGATTTCAACTTCAATTGGCTCGACCCTAAAAACTACAAAATCCAGATACAAATCAAATCGCTTAACCTATCGCAACTCATTTCCCAACCCACACGGACAAACCTGAAATCGCATAACCATTCCTTGCTCGACTGGATTCTCTCCTAAAATCCCAGCAGAATCCAATCCTCTGGCATCCTTCCTGACATTTTCAGTGACCATGCAATAGTGTACTGTGTAAGGAAAATTAAACCGCCCCAATCAAGCCCTAAAGTTCTCCTCACTAGAACATTTAGAAACTTTAACCCACAACAGTTTCTGGCTGACCTTACCAACTGCCCTGGCACAGAATCGATTTCATTCCTGACCCTGATTCTATGCTCGACTATTTCCAATCCGAGTTTTTAAAACTCTGTGATACCCATGCTCCACTACGCAGAATAATGCTAAGGCCCCGCTCCCTCAGTCAGCGCGCCCGCACTGCAGACAGGCGGGGCGCTGACAGACACAGACCGCGATATGCGGTCTGTAGGGAACCGGAGCGGGAGGGTTGGGGGCAGAATCTGATCGTGGTGCCGTCCACCCCCCCACACACATACACACACACACATACATATACACTCATACACTTTAACCCGCAGCTCCTTCCCTGCTCCCAGCCCAAGGCGCCTCCCATCTAGCTTCTTCTCTCCCCTCCTCCCCATTGGCTGACTCGCGTACCACGTGACGCGTCCGCACCGAAAATCACTAGGATCTTGCAGCATCGGCCGGCTGACGCGTCACAGTACGTAGTCAGCCCTGCCGGAAGGAGACAGCGGGGGCAGGGACCATTCGGGCAAGGGTCTGGTGGTCCGCGGCCGCGCGCCCCGCCGGCCGCAGCGGGTTCGCAGCCCAAGGCTAAGGCCCCGCTCCCTCAGTCAGCGCGTCCGCACTGACAGACACAGACCGCGATATGCGGTCTGTAGGAAACTTTTTTAGGAGCGGGGGGGCGTGACCAAAATGGGTCGGGGGGCGGGTGTCATGATGTGGGGGGCGGGGCCATTACACACAGGCACACATGGAAACCCCTCTGCCGTGTTGTTTCTCTGCCTTCTCCACCCCCACAACCACCAAATATGATGCTGCTGCCTCTGCCTCTGCCTCTCCTCCCCGGGAAGAAGATGAACTCAGCAGGAGCTGGCCGCAACCTTCCCAGTGAAACGGGCACCGGAGGGAGGGGAGGCGGGGAGTGTTCAAAATGTGGCAGGGGGGCGGGCCATGACAGGGGCGGGCCAAAGCACAAGCAATTTGCAACACCCAGCAAAAGCAGCAGATATTATATATATATATATATTTATATATATATATATATTTATTTCCCTGACACCGCTTCCGGCAGTGACCATAGCCCTCACACTCTTGGAGCCCCGTAGCCCTCACACTCCCAGAAATCCCCCCCCTTCTTCCTCCCGGAGCAGGCTCAGCCTGCGAAACGGGCACAAGAGAGGAGGGGGGGCGCTTCACGGCTGCAGAGACACACAGACTTCCCTCAAGCTCCCCTCCTCATTGGCTCACTGCGAGACCACGTGACGCGTCGCCGCACAGGAACACAATTCTCTTGTATCCCCTGCTGGCTGACGCGTCACAGTACGTAGTCAGTTGGCAGTGAGGAGGGACTGGGACCGGATCGTGAGGCTACAAGGCAATGGCGAGTAGCGCTCACGCGGCCGCCCGCGCCGCCGGGCGCAGCGGGTCCCAGCCCTTAGGGTATGGGGTGCCCACCTTCCATGGGTTAAACCTGACCTTATAGCACTCTACCAGTTCAGGGATGCCTTGTGGAAAAGCCACAAAGTAACTGGCACTACCAAGGATCTCAATCACTACAGATGCCTGTGGAACATGTGCACAAGGCAAACAAGGCATGCAAAAGCACAATATTACTCTGACAATCTCCTCCAGAACACATCAAACCCAGCTAACTTCTGGAAGGTTATCAACAATATATTCCAGCCTCCTAGCCATCAACAGCCAAGTAATATCACTAAGGGCGATATTACTCTGACAAACCCCACCGACATTGCAAATGCATTCAATGATTACTTTGTGGGGTGTGACACTAACTTATTAGCGAAACGCAACCCAAACCACAAACCTGAATCTCACCCTGGGAGTACCCCTATAGCCCCACCCCCTCCCAACACTGCCCACAATTTTCAATTTGGCCCAGTATCCGAAGAGGAGATTACACAAGCGCTTCTCAAATTAAAACTAAGCAGCCAATGTGGACCTGACCTACTACAATCTAGGTTCCTAAGACTTGGTGCCGCAGCAATTGCCAAACCAATTGCTTCCATAGTCAACTCTATCCTGTCTGCAGGCCATATCCCTAAGACCTGGAAAGCTGCCAGAGTTGTCCCAATCCAATCTTCAAAAGTGGGGACAAAAAACAGTCTCAAACTACAGGCCAATCTCCCTTCTCCCAATCCTATCCAAAGTCATGGAAAAATGTGTCCACTCCCAATTAAGCGATTACTATATAACAAGACAAATTTCCCTAGCCAATTCCAATCTGGCTTTCACCCCAAACACTCCACTGTAACTACCCTGCTAAAAGTTTGCAATGAAATCCAGTGTGGAATGGAATGGAGTGCAGAATTCCTAGATTTTGCAAAGGCTTTTGATACTGCTGATCATGATATCCTGCTCAACAAACTCCAGAGCTCTGGAATAGGGAAGCATGCTTTAAACTGGTTTCAGTTTAAATCCTATCAGGTAGATCCCAACATGTGTCCATCGCTGGCTCTAACTCTAACCACCTGGATATCACCTGTGGCGTCCCGTCCCGCAAGGCTCTGTTCTGGGGCCCCTACTCTTCTCAGTGTTCATCAATGATCTTCCCACAGCTTGTCAGGAAGCCTCAATACACATGTATGCAGATGACACAATCCTATATGCACACAGCCATAGCCTCTCTGACCTTCAACACATACTTCAGTCTGACTTTTTCAGACTCAAAAACTGGATTTCCCAAAACAAACTGTTTTTAAACACTGACAAGACTATAACAATGGTGTTTGGGACCAAGACTAAATTTTTAAAGCTCCCAGCAACTGAACTCCAGATTAGGACCAACACTAACTCCTGTTACTAGTTTTAAATACCTGGGCATATGGTTTGACTACCACTTAACATTCGGGATGCACATTGATACCCCGACAACCAAGCCTATGCCAAACTAGGGGTACTTTACAGGAACAAATCCTCCCTAAGTCTCCTGGTCAGAAAACGTATCGCACAGCAGATGCTAATGCCAATTATTGACTATGGAGACATAGTATATGGCTCAGCACCTCAAACCCACCTTAGCAAACTTGACACCCTCTACAATTCAATTTGTCGTTTTGTTCTCCAATGCAACTATAACACACATCACTGCGAAATGCTCAAAGAACTAGATTGGTCATCACTCGAGTCTAGTCGCAAAGTTCACCTTTCCTGTCTTGCCTTCAAATTCTTTATGGGCAAGCTACCCAGCTACCTGAACAAGCTCATCACCCCTACCACTTGCAGCACCTATCACCTGAGATCAGACTTTGTATTGTATTGTATGTCTTTATTTATATAGCGCCATTAATGTACATAGCGCTTCACAGCAGTAATACATGTGGTAATAAAAGAAATAACAGATAATATAAATAACAGACTCCAAAAGACTGTTCATGGTCCCAAGGCTCAACAAAGTATCCGGCCGCTCCTCCTCTTACCGTGCACCCCAAAACTGGAACAACCTACCAGAGACTCTTACATCCACCACCAGTCTAAGTTCTTTCAAATCTAAGGCTGTCACACATTTTAATCTGGTCTGTAACTGTTTCATACGCCCATAATATAAATTATCTTTAACTGTGTATGCAATGTCTTGTATATAATGTATACCCTGCTCATTGTGTAACTGTATTTGTAAACATGTATTATATGTCTTTACTCTGTGCCAAGGACATACTTGAAAACGAGAGGTAACTCTCAATGCATTATTTCCTGGTAAAATATTTTATAAATAAATAAATAGAGCAAGCCCCGGTAGAGGGAGATAGTTCTGGATAAATTAAGACAATATGGTCTCAGAGCAGATAAAAGGAGTTTTGGGTGATACTTTTCCCAAATGCAACGGCGGATGGGGAAATGGGGGCTGCTCCCCCTTCACTCCCCGCTCTCTCTTTTCTCTGTCCTTCCCACTTATCTCTTTGTTTGGTTATTTGTATATTACTAATACAAGCTTTAAACGGAAGTAGTGCGGTTATTCCTATGGCCTCTTCAAACTATCCTGATATGTTTATGTATGTACCAGCTGATATACCCGGTGTTCCCCGGGATGTAATGTTCTCGCTCCCCCTCCCTCCCTTCCACTCTCTACCCCCCTCTTCACAGCTGTTCAGAGCTGCGCACCCCCCCCCCCACTGTTCACAGCTCCAATTCCCCCCACCCTTATTCAATGCTTTGTTTCCCCCCTCCCCCCGTTCACAGCTCCGTGCTGAGCTGACTGAGGGGGGAAGTGTGTGTAAGTCAGTGTGTGTCAGTCAGTCAGTGTGTGTCAGTCAGTGAGAGTGTGTGTGTGTGTGTCAGTCAGTGAGAGTGTGTGTGTGTGTGTCAGTCAGTGTGTGTGTGAGTCAGTGAGTGCGTGTGTGTGTGTGTCAGTCAGTGAGTGTGTGTCAGTCAGTGAGTGTGTGTCAGTCAGTGAGTGTGTGTGTGTCAGTCAGTGAGTGTGTGTGTGTCAGTCAGTGAGTGTGTGTGTGTCAGTCAGTGAGTGTGTGTGTGTCAGTCAGTGAGTGTGTGTGTGTCAGTCAGTGAGGGTGTCAGTCAGTGAGGGTGTCAGTCAGTCAGTCAGTGTGTCAGTCAGTGTGTGTGTGTCAGTCAGTGTGTGTGTGTCAGTGAGTGTGTGTGTGTCAGTCAGTGAGTGAGTGTGTCAGTGAGTGAGTGTGTCAGTGAGTGAGTGTGTCAGTGAGTGAGTGTGTCAGTGAGTGAGTGTGTCAGTGAGTGAGTGTGTCAGTCAGTGAGTGTGTCAGTCAGTGAGTGTGTCAGTCAGTGAGTGTGTCAGTCAGTGAGTGTGTCAGTCAGTGAGTGTGTCAGTCAGTGAGTGTGTCAGTCAGTGAGTGTGTCAGTCAGTGAGTGTGTCAGTCAGTAAGTGTGTCAGTCAGTAAGTGTGTCAGTCAGTGAGTGAGTGTGTCAGTCAGTGAGTGAGTGTGTCAGTCAGTGAGTGTGTCAGTCAGTGAGTGTGTCAGTCAGTGAGTGTGTCAGTCAGTGAGTGTGTCAGTCAGTGAGTGTGTCAGTCAGTAAGTGTGTCAGTCAGTAAGTGTGTCAGTCAGTAAGTGAGTGTGTCAGTCAGTAAGTGTGTCAGTCAGTGAGTGTGTCAGTCAGTCAGTGTGTGTGTGTCAGTCAGTCAGTGAAAGTGAGTGTGTGTCAGTGAGTGTGTGTCAGTGAGTGTGCGTCAGTGAGTGTGCGTCAGTGAGTGTGCGTCAGTGAGTGTGCATCAGTGAGTGTGTATTTGTGTGGGCTTCCCCCCCTCTCCTGACTCCCTCCCCCCCTCTCCTGACTCCCTTCCCCCTCTCTCCTGACTCCCTCCCCCCTCTCTCCTGACTCGCTCCCCCCCTCTCCTGACTCCCTCCCCCCCCTCCTGACTCCGTCCCCCCCTCTCTCTCCTGACTCCGTCCCCCCCTCTCTCTCCTGACTCCCCCCCCCTCTCTCTCCTGACTCCCTCCCCCCCTCTCTCCTGACTCCCTCCCCCCCTCTCTCCTGACTCCCTCCCCCCCCTCTCTCCTCACTCCCTCCCCCCCTCTCCTGACTCCCTCCCCCCCCTCTCTCCTAACTCCCTCCCCCCCTCTCTCCTAACTCCCTCCCCCCCCTCTCTCCTGACTCCCTCCCCCCCTCTCCTGACTCCCTCTCCCCCTCTCTCCTGACTCCCTCCCCCCCTCTCTCCTGACTCCCTCCCCCCCTCCCTCTCTCCTGACTCCCTCCCCCCCTCCCTCTCTCCTGACTCCCTCCTCCCCTCCCTCTCTCCTGACTCCCTCCCCGTCCCCCTCCTCCCTCTCTCCTGACTCCCTCCCCGTCCCCCCCTCCTCTCTCCTTACTCCCTCTCCCCCCTCCCCTTCTTTCCTGCCTGGCGGTGGCGCACTAGTGTCAGCGGCGAGTGGACAGGTGAGGCGCTGCTGAGAGAGGGGGGGGCAGAGGCGTCTGCAGTGGTGTTGTCCTTCCCCCTCGCATCTGTGTCGACAGCGGGTGGGGAGGAGGTGAGGCGCTGCTGAGAGAGGGTGGGGGATGGTGGGGCAGAGGCGGGTGTCGGTGTCTTCCCCCCCGCGCGGACTGATTTGTTTTAAGGATGTTTAAATCTACTTTGTATAGACATTAGCATATCTCCCGGGGTACCCACGGTATGTTCCTTTTTCAGCACAGGCACTTCCCTAATTTACTTACAGGGAGGTTTGAAGGGAGATATATACAACTGGAGATGATAGTAAGTTAAGAAGTTGTCCACCTCCACCACGCAAAAGCCCTATTTCAGGCACTACTAGAATACAGGGAGTTTGCAAAAACTGTGATTTTGATCATTCTGCACGGATTTGCATAGCTGGAATAAAAAGGCTTTTAAGAAAGCTTTATTTCACATGGTTTGGACATGCGAAACGGGCTTACAGAATAGCAAAACATGCAAATTCACTTGTAATGTGTACTTTAGATGCGTTAAGTTACATTTCGAAGCTACTAGAATAGACCACATTGATGGGATCTTTCTTTTCGAGCATTTCAGGAATGCACGATGTTATTAAAAACTGAATTTCAAATCTAGTAGCTAAAAATCTGACCAGTCGCCGAATTTTTATTCTGTCAAATGACTTTTAAACCCCAAAAGGCAAGCTGACAATGTTAGGCGTGCAACAGATCTTATTCATAAAGACTCTCACTCTGCAGCAATGCTTTTATCCCTAAGCATAGAGAAAGCATATGATAAAAGTGCACTGGAAGTTTATAACCAAAGTACTCCAAAATGTTGGAATGGGACCTGATTTTATTAGTACTCTTCTTGCCATCTATTCTTCTCCAACAGCAATTATATGTATGCCTGTAGTCTATTTAGAAAATATTCCCATAAGAAATGGTACACAGCAGCAGTGCTTTCTTACCCTTCTATTTGCCATGACTACTTGCGGCCTCTATCCGAATTAACCCGAACACCAGTGGTATAAAGGTAAAAAGGAGGATTAGAAAGATCTCCCTGTATGGAGATAATGTTCTACTGACACGGTCACTTTAGCACAATGATTTCTTTGCCAAAATAATTATGGAAAATCGAGTCTTATCGCTGATTCTCAGATTTCAAATTAACACACCAAAATCAGCTTTATGCTTACCCCACAAGACTAATAAACTGACAAAAATGAACTTTCAATGAAAGCAAGACAATTAAATATCTGGGAATTGACTTGCCCTACCAGGCTCCCTTACCTCATTATACTAGGTGAACTACCCACGTTTATTAGAAGCAATGTTTCATGATTTAGAAACCTGGGGAAAAAATGCTTAATATCCTAGATTGGACACATTATTCGTCTGAACATAAATTCTCTTCCTAGACTTCACTATATAGTTCAAACTCAACCTAGTCATGCCTAAATCTGACCTCAAATTTACCCAGAACTAATTTGAACAAATTATCTTCGCGGATACATAACCTGGAGTTGACAGACTGACTGACAGGTCCAGAGAATGTAGTGAACTTGCTTTTTCTTCAATAAATACATATTACTATGCAGCTCAACTGGGTCAGGCATCTCCTTCACAATACAACACAACAAAACACTGAATGGCGCTCTGACAGTCTCTTAAAGCCTCCCAGTGAAAAATACATTCAATGTGACACACAGGTGACATACTGTACATCAGCAAAAATAGTACAAGTGAACGAATGAATAAATAAAGAGGCGAAAAACCTCCACACAACCCTTACAAAAAAGACTGTTCCAAGGATCTTGTCAAGCGATTCTCAGCAAAAAAATGAGGGGAGCGGTGGTGAAAGTCATGTAAGAAAGAAAAAATTCACATAGTGCAATATGCAGTGCAAAAATGTGTTAATTTTTACTTTTTACATGACTTTTACCACCGCTGAACTCATGTTTTGATAAGAATCTTCCTCACAATACCAAGCGATGAGTAAATATAGAGAGACACCAGACTCTAGTAGTACATCCCTACTGTTATGCTGGTCAAAATCTTATTGACCAAACTCAATATACGATCACTCTGCTATAGCCCAGTCTCTAGCTATACAAGATAATTTCCCCTTCAAATGGTACTGTGGCCTCCTTTCCCTCATCTATGGTAACAAATACTACCCTCAAGACCTGGATCTCACAACTAGCTTGAACATAAGGAATTAGCAGACTGTTTGATTTTCTAATGATCAATTGGATGGAGTCTTTGTAGACACTGCAGTGAAATAAGGCCATCCCTAAAAAAAAAAAAAAAGCCTTTTTGGAATATTCACAACTGAAACATGTAGTTTCTACATATATTTCCCCTTCTACTCACCTACGAAGAAGAAAAAGAAAATATTTTTTCCCCTTTTTTGTGAGAATATGCCATCACACCCTTAAGGGTTGATTTCTCTTCTCTATACTCTACTAGGCCATGATATTTTAGATTCATCACTTAACTATGATACTGCATAGGAGAGAGATTTAGGGTAACATTTCAGATCCAGAGATGTGACAACAAAGATCAAAAATATCTATATGCACAACATTTCAAGAGAAAATGTAGATATTACACCTGTGCAACGACACAATGTTAGGATGTTTCTCCAAATTGATGGAGGGGCTGTTGAATGAGAGGCATACTACTACACATATAGGAAACAACAAGAACAAGCAAATGCAGGATTAAAATAAAGAACGTAAACATTCAATAGCCCCTGTTCTTCACTTGCATATAAAAAAAAATAATAAAACCGCTTCCAATCGTCTAGGTACAACGGCCAAATCACCACAGGACCGGAGAAAAAAAGTGGTCTCTGAGGCCTCCTGGAGCCAAGTTCTTCCTAAGGCCGCGCTTAAAGTCCCAGTGACACCGATGTCACGCAGCGGTCGCTGAAAAAAAATCAAATTGAATTGACTTCCAGCGATCACGACCAAGCTGTCGCACTGCTCCTACTATATGCGTGCGTGACGAGTGCAAGACATTTGTTTTGATGCGACGTCAGGACTATAAGCACGGCCTTATAAAGATCTCCGTTACGCTGCGCCTCTCCTCCGTTTGCACTGTCTCACTGCTTCCGTTTAGTCAGCATGGTGCCATACAACATACATTTGATAACATCTTGAACACCAAGTGCTTAAAGCAGCAATACTACTTTCCAACTTTTTTTTGACAAAATATAATTCTACATTCTTACCAAAATTGGTGCTTCTGTTATAAATATGCAAAAATCATGATTGAGTGCCTAACAATGGCTGCTTCAGTGCAACTCAGCAGCTACAATGTATCCCGATATTACTAAGGTAACATTATCTATGGTTACACTTTACAACTCAAATGGCTGGGAACATTTGCAACGAATTTTCCCAAACAGGAAAATGTTGCAAAGAACTTGAACTGCTTGAAGATATTTCTGCTGCTGCTATAGAAATCAAAGAATATTTTAAAATATGCATTAAGATTTGAATAATTAAAAAAATAAAATAAACAGTCACTTTTACCTAATACTACAGAACTAATTTATTTAAAAACAAAAAACAAAGAAAACCCCATAAGATTTCACATGTTTTGCTGCCTTAAAAGACAATAAAGTATGTATGTCAGTACAAAAAGTAAAAAAGGTACAAGGGCACTTCAGATTTGTTTCAAGAAAACTGTATTTGAGCTCCCCCAAAAATATGACATTTCGTCTGTCGTATCATCTCAAGCCATATACTTGAGAAAGGCTGCAGCGACGGCCAAAACTTTGTTTTTTTGGGGACAAAAATAATTTATTATTGAAACGCCACAGAGCATAAGCCACCTCCCTACACAAGTCAGGGCTTCTTCAGGTAGCCAGACAAATTCCCTTATTATATTTACCCTCTCTAGGCAATTAATCAATTTGTGCAGCTTCAATATCAATTATATAAAACATCTTGATACAAAAATAGGATTACCAAACTCTATATAAGGAAATATATTCAGAAAATAGTTATACAGGTGATAATGACATGAAAATATTAAATATTTGCATAAACTGGCCTGACCCAAGCCTGGTTTTCTGTGTTCGTCTAGAAGTGAGGCTATCTGGGACCAAAGCCTGGCTTGGAAAGTGGGCTGATTGAAACCTGTCTTTCTGACAGTGGAAATAAGCAAAAACCTTTTTAAAGTACCTTAAAAGGCCTTCCCGATAGGGTCTGGGAAAGCCAGAGGGTTTGGCCAAGGAGATATTCCACGGCTGTGTAAATGTATTAAATATAAATATATCGCGGATCTGACAACGATTCACAAGAATAACATATGTACATATATCTCTTTGATATATATCTTTAATCCATGATTGTGAGGGTGCAACGGTCATATATCAGTTACTCTCAAATTTAGCATTAAGCCCACCAAGTTGGATATCCACATGTGTATATTAATTATACAAACTCAGCAGTGATCATGGTATTCTTCCAAGTATTATAGCAATAAAGTTATAAGCATGTTTCGATACTCGGGCATGTTTTAATTAAAAAGGAAAGCTATTTTTTCTCCTCAAGCCATTAAAAGGGGTCACTTGAGATTGATGAGGTGAGGTTCAGGAGATGTGGGCTTAGGCTATTCTCAATGCAGATTATTTTTAGGATAAAAACCATGCAGTTAGGCTATGAATTTGAAATTCAACAGAGGAGTGCGCAAATTCTCATATTCCAATCTCCACAACCTCTTGGAGTAAGCAGATATTGTTATTTTGCAACGTACGTTAGATTGTTCTGCTAGTTAATATTTAATCCCATTATATTTATGAAAGTCTGCATATACAGTATTGTACTGTATATTTCTTTCAACCTTATTTTCTGTAACCAAGCACTGTACTATGTTTGTATATTAAATCTAAAATTGTATAAGCATGGTCTTTCTATTGTGGCCGAAACGTTGGTTTTTCTTTATGTAAAATAAACACCATTTGGTATTGAAAATATTGCTTGGAGTACCTGAAAGATCTTCCCAACTATATCATTTAATGACAGGTGCTTGTCTCTCTGCATACACCCGCTAACCTCTTCCCAATATAGTATTGCTGTTATTGAATTATGTTTGGTGTGCATTAGCTTTACTTTTTGATCACAGATATACACGGACACACGGAAAGGGACCTTTGGCCGTGGCCATTTGGCAGCGACCAAATCGCCACCGGTGCTCCGCCGCGGTAACCCTACAAATGATACTTTTCTTTATCCTTGGTGGTTGCAGCGTTTTAAAGGTTAATTATATTTGTAATAAATTGAGGAGAGATATTACTAATTTGAGGAACCTTGGAAGGAAGAAAATTGGGTCAGCTAGATATGTGTGTATTAATCCTGGTCACATATACAAAGTTATGTGCTCACAGGAGTGCCGTTCGAGACACTTGATTAAAAAAAGTGTAATATATATATATATATATATATATATATATATATAAAAGAGAGAGAGAGAGAGAGAGGGAGAATGAATATCAGGGGGGGGTGGGGAGGGTCACGGAGCTGGTTCGCCCTCATTGGGCATTTTAACTCTAATTTCACATTCATGGTCCGTCAAACTTTTTTTCTTAGAACACATTTAGGGTGATCTAGATTAAATCATACACACACACACACACACACACACACACACACACACACACACACACACACACACACACACACACACACACACAGTTGGATTTAATCTAGATCACACTAAATGTGTTATAAAAAAAAAAGTTTGACAGACCATGAATGTGAAATTACAGCGTTAAAATGTTAGGACTGGAAGCAGTTATTGTTAGGAGAGGGGATAGAGACAAATTATTGATGCAATGAAAGAAATATTGGACCTATAATCGTAAACCTAAACACCGTTAGGCTGCGTCCATGGTGAGCGTGACCAAAATGTCGTGCCCCTATGGAGGCAGGCCATAGAGCGAACATGCGATGCAGAGCACCGGCGTTTGCGATGCGCGAGGAAACAAATACGTTATTTTTTGTTGCGTGACAGCCGGGTCACGTGAGCGGTTCGCCCAAGGAGGGCGAACCGGCTCGCCTCCGGCACCCTGCCAACCCCCGTTGCGTCTACCTAGAGGGCAAAAAAAATCGCTCCCGCTAGAGGCGCGCGTGAAACCATGTGCACAGTCGCACGCACTCACCATGGACCGGCCTTAGATCTAAATTAACTATTGACCGTGTTCTTTTTTGTAGTACGATACATAGTTACATAGAAAATGAGGTTGATGACATATGTCATTCAATTTCTACCTATGTTAAATTTAGACACATACTTCTCTTATATCTGTACTGACAGTATATGATCCAGAGGAGGAGGAGGGGTGGGGGGGGGGGGGGGGGGAGGGCGGAGCCAGTGAAACCTTATCCAATGATGTCTCAAAATGGAAAAAATAAATTTCCTGGATCAACATTCTTTCCATGATTACTTATTATTACGTATATCCCTGTATACCTTTCATTTCTAAGGCCGTGCCTATAGTGCTGTTGATGGCGACGCGACGGGTGGCGTCACCCGTCGCCACCGGTGAAAGTTATATTTCGCTGGGCGGCGGCGCATAATTCCGGCAATTTGATTGGTTCAAGGGCGGTCACGTGACGCGGCAGACCTTGAAAAATCTAATTTTGCCGGCTACCAGTTTTCACGACGGTAACCCGTTGCCCACACTATAAGCGCACGCGGCGGCAATGCTTTTGTTTTCGGGCGACGTCGCATCGCCGGCACTATAAGCACGGCCTAAACAGAAGATATTTTGTTTTGAAGAAATCTATTGTATCTGCCATCAGTCTCCATGGGTAATGGAATCCACATTTTAACTGCCCTTACTGTAAAGAGCCCTTTCCTTTGTTGCTGGTGAAATCTCCTTTGTTCCAACCTTAAGGCCGCGATTATAGTGAGCGAGATGACGCGCGCGTCGCGAACAAAATGCAGGACCGCTGTGAAACTGCCCATAGTGCGCGCGATTGCATGAGCGATGAAGAGCGACCGTGCAGCAGATTTGTGAAAAGACCAATTATTTTGTCTTTTCGCACGACGGCCACGTCACGTGAGCGTTTCAGCCAATGAGGGCGAACCAGCCTCGTGACGTCACGGCTACGCCTCCGCCACCCTGTCGCAAGCGATTTTTTTGAAAGCTCCATGTATTGAATATATTTGTATATAGTTATCATATACCCCCTTAGACACCTCTTTTCTAATGTAAGAAATATAATTTAGCTAGCCTCTACACAAGTCACATTTTCCATCCCCTTCATTCATTTAGTGGCTACTTTTCCATAATGTCTTTTTTTGGAGAGGTGCCCAAAACTGTACTCCATATTCAAGGTGTGTCTTACTTACTAATGTGGCATAATTGAGTTGAGTTTTCTTCCCTTCCATCTATAACCCGTTTAATGCAAGATAAGATCTACTTTGCAGCTACTGCCTGACATTAGACACTATTGCCAAGCCTGCTGTCTACAAGCACTCCTAAATCCTTCTCAATCAAGGATTGACCTAATTTTGCCCTATTTAAGTTGTAAGTCACCTGTTTATTTTTGCTTCCCAGGTGCCTAACTTTACATTTATTTGTATTAAGCCTCACCTGCCATTTACATGCCCAAGTTTCCAGTCTATTAAAGTCCTTCTGGGGAGAAATTAAATCCTGCTCTGATTTTACTACCTTACATAATTTAGTGTCACCAACAAAGATGGAGACTTTGCCCTTTATGCAAACCTCAGTGGTCCAAGTACCGATCCTTGACGTACTTTATACGTATACTATATACCATTTACAACTTTAGCCCAATCTGAAAAGGTTCCATTTATAACAACACTCTGTAGTCTATCCTTCAACCAGTTTACAACCCAGGTGCAAATATTTTTACCATGACCAATTGCCTTTATTTGTACACTAACCACGTGTGGCACCATATCAAAAGCCTTTGCAAATTTCAAGAAGACCACATCAACTGCATTATCCTGGTCTAAATTCCTACTTAACTCCTCAAAAAAAAAAACTAGCAAAAAGTTAGTTTAGCATAACCTATCCTTCACAAATCCATGGTGATTATTACTAATAATTTTGATGTCTACTAGGTATTTCTGAATATGATCATGTACTAAACATTCAAGTAGCTTCCAAACTATTAAGGTTAGGCTTACAGGTCTGTAGTTCTCAGAGTTGTGGTCTAGCTCCCTTTTTAAATATAGGCACCACATATACTTTACACTAATTTTGTGGTACTAAGACCATGAATATAGAGAGTCATTGAATATTAAAGCTGCAGTTCAGTCAATATCCTGCATGTGTGTTTTTTTTTTTAATAAATCAGTTCTGTAGTGAGAAAAAATACTTTTAGCATTTTCTGTTTTAAAAAAACAACTTTGAAAGACCAATTTTCTTGTATTCTATTTTAACAGCCATTTGCTAAGGCACTGCCCCTTCATGACCTGTCACAAGCTCTAGCACACCCCATTCTAAGCCCTGCCCTCCCTCTAGCACATGTCAGTGCAGGAGTGCTCATGAATATTCATGAGCTTCCACTGACAGACAAGCAGATTATAAACAAATCCCAGCTTTTAATATGTCACCAAATTTCGACCTTTCAATACATGGAGAACAAATTGACCTGCAGCTATACAGTTCTTTAGGTAATTAGAGATTGCACACATGAAACTATTGAAGTAAAAAAAAAAAATATATAAAAAAAAAAAAGACTGAACTGCAGCTTTAAACAGAATAGTTTGGCTATTACTGAACTTAGCTCCTTGAGTGCACGCTATCGGACCAGGTGCTTTATTTACTTTAATTTTATGATCAAGCCACCTATGCACTTCTTCCTCAGTTAAGCAATTGTTCATTAATATAGAAGTTGTAGCTTCCTCCTGTTGCAATATTTTGCAATTGACTACTCATTAAATACATTCTTTCCCTCTGTATTTAAGATCTCTGCCTTTTCTCCAAAAAAATGTGTCTGCCCATCTCACAATGAAAGGGTTTTATATTATTTTCTAACCTTTTTGTTAAGATACTTGAAGACGTTTTTAGGGTTGATCTAACTTTCTAATGCAATTTTATTTGAAATTTTCAAATTTTCCCTAATCTTATTGCCCTTTTGCAACTTTTGTTACATCTACTATATATTTTAGAAAGTTTTTTTGTCGGTTCGCCATTCATTTGGACACCTCTTAAGATACTGTAACCAAATATAACATGATGGTTCCTGAGAGCAACGAGTAGGTTTTTGTCTATGTTTGCATACAATTCACACCACACAACCCTCAAGTTGAAAATCGAAATTTGCAATATTAGCAAAAATACAGGAGCAGCCAAAATTCTTCAAGAGTGCAAGATCATTGTTTGGGGTGAGAGCACAATGTCCCACAAACACGCATTAGAGGCTCTTGAACGAACACTTCTGAACCTGAGGCAATGAAACTATTATGGGTGGAGTTGTTTTTAACATATTAGCAACAGCATGTATGAAACAGAGCATTCACACGAGATCCCTAGTTGAATGCACTCAGGGTACAAACGGTATTAAAGTACGACTCAATCAGTCCCAGGTTACAAATATTCCTGAAGTAGAGGTATATAATACACCTCATGTATACCAATAACAAATAGGTAGTCCAAGGTCAGGAGATAGGCGACCAGTATGTGGAAGCAGGTTGTATGGCGGTTACTTCAAAACATACAAGATATACTGTTACAGCTCCGAATACCAACGTTGAATTTACTTACAAGCTCACTACTTCAATATCCTACTGCTGAACAGGACTGTATTCCGATCTAGTATCCAGAGAGCTTTTACACCAGGATATTGAGCGGACTATATAGTACAACAGTATACAGTACATATGTGCCAGATATGAATGTAGATACTTTGATGCAGAAGGTGTATGATGATCACACTATCCATCTATAGATGCATTATGAGAATTTAGTCTGATGCACAGGGAGATTCCTTCATCTCATCCGGTTTTCACCTACAGTTCTCACACTATGTTCTGCTCTGACATGTCTGGTCACTACTCTTTGTGCTACAGCCATAGGCTGCGCAAACTGGTTGCGCAAACAGCTGCGGTGCGCAAGATTATGTAGGGGGGGGGGCGCAGGCTGCATGCAGGGAAACATGGGGGCGGGCAAAGCTGTGCACGGGCGGCCAGAAGCTCCGTGCTGATGCTGCTTCCCTGCTCTGTGTCAGAGGGGGCGGGCCTTGCTGCGGGCCTTCCCTGCACACAGACAAGCCCTCCTCTTTCTGTCTGTTAACCGCAGCACATGGAGGGACCTGAGCAAGCTTCGTTACTCCCCCCCCATCAGGTAGGTGTGTGTGTATATGTATATACATAGACTGCAGTGTGTGTGTGTTGGTTGTGATTGTGTGTTGGTGTGTGGGTGTTGTGATTGAGTGTGTGCTGTGTTGGTTGTGTGTGCTGTGCCTGTTGGTTGTCTGTCTGTGTTGTGATTGAGTGTGTGTGTGGGTGTTGTGATTGAGTGTGTGTGTTTGGGTGTTGTGATTGAGTGTGTGCTGTGTTGGTTGTGATTATGTGAGTGTTGGTTGTGTGTGTGCTGTGTTGGTTGTGATTTGAGTGGGTGTTGTGTGTGTGCTGTGCCTGTTGGTTATCTGTCTGTGTGTGTTGTGATTGAGTGTGTGTGTGTTAGTTGTATGTGTTGTGATTGTGTGGGTGTTGTGATTGAATGCAGCGGTGCACAAACTGAGGGGGGGACGCCCCGGGCGCAAGATTTAGGCGGGGCGCGTGCGGCAAAAACTGGGTGCGCAGGCAAAAAAGATGTGCGCGCGCGGGCGGCCAAACAGAATAGTGCAGGTGGCAGCCACGTGATTCGGAGGTACGGGGTAGGAGCACGCCCCAGCGCTGTGATGTCAAACGTCCCTCCTTCCGGTGTCTGCCCTACAATAGCGCTGTGTTCCTGCTCTCCTCCGCTGGCAAGCTGCCTAGCTGCGATCCTCTGCAAGTGAAAGGGTAGGCTGCCACTATATCAATCATACTATGAATGTACAGAAATAATAAAAAAAAGTGTAAACACTTCCCCGCTCGTGCTTGCAAAATTATGCAGGACACCCTGTGCTCAAGCTTAGAGAGTTGGTGATGTCACCGCTCTCAGCGGCAGCGTGGACACAGCCTAATTTTGCAAGAGCGAGCTGTTGAAGTATGTAAGTATTTAGGCTGCGTTTATAGTGCTGGCGACGCGACGTCGCCCGAAAACAAATGCATTGTCATCGCCGCCGCGTGCGCTTATAGTAAGCGTGATGTGGCGACGCGATTTTTTGAAGCCGGCAATATTTGATTTTTATGGGGCTGTCGCCTCTTTTGACAGCCCCTGAACCAATCAATGGCCTGGTCATCCACGCCGCCACCGAAAAGCGAAATACAACTTTGCTAGCGGCGACGGGTGATGTCGCCGTCGCGGGCACTATACGCGCGGCCTTAAGACATATTTGTATTTACATTGTATACCGTTTAATAAAGGTTTTTTTTTCATGTGATTTTGATTACGTCAGACAGAGGGGGCCCGAGAAATTTCATGGATAAAAAGGGGGGTTCAGCATAAAAAAAAAAGTTTGCTCACCCCTGGGCTAGGTCATTAGTACATGCTGCAGCGCGTGCTATGGCGTGCACTGCAGGAACAAACAAACGCCCTTCAATAGGGCCGGGTCCACTAGCTGTCTTGGCGCGCAATTTGCCGCCGCGTTGCTCGACTACCCCCCCTTCCCATCACAATCTCCTGCAGCTCAGCCACTGACTGGATATCGCGGTTTACACAGCTGTACGCGGCGCCAGCCTGCCAGTCGTGCGTGCGGCAGCTGACACTGGGGCCGTACCCATACAGAGGCTGTTACACACCGCTTTACATTGAATACTGAAGTATAGAGTGGATATTCCACTTATCTCCATCCTAAAATATAATTAACTGCTCTGGACACTAGACTATACGTACTACCAGTGTTACTTACCTAATTATCCAGAACAGTTTAGCTGCCTCACCAGCGGGATTTTAATTATCACTGTACATATTTATAACTTGCGTCGTTGTTTTTGAATAATAAAACTGTTTTTCTTATTGACATTTGTGGTATATACTCTAGTCTAGCCCCTTAGACTATCTATTTGTTATTGATATACATGGTGTATTGTATGCCTCTTTTTCAGGAATATTTGTATCCTAGGACTGATTGAGTCGTACTTTAATACCCTTTGTACACTAAGTGCATTCAGCTAGGGATCTAGTGTGAATGCTCTATTTCACACATTCTGTTGCTAATATGTTATATACATTATCCCTTTGCACCTATGTACATTTTTGTGATAAACCCTATCAAATCGGATTTAGGCAGAGCGGTTGGTCACAGATAGTGTGTAAATGGAACTATGGCAGATGAGCTAAAAGCGTGTTTAATTTTTTTTTTATTTCTGACAATGTTACCAAATTAAAGCTTACAACAAACATGCGAGTTTATTTGTCAGAAATTCTGTTAGCAGATTCTCTCAACGGCTAATTGATCCTAGCGAAGGAAAACTTCCAGTTGATCGAGTCACTGGACTCTGTTTTCCAGAAAACTTTTGCAACATCGTAGATGAGATAGATTAAAAGACATTCTTTCCAAACATAAAAAAAAAAATAACTTCGCAACGGTGCAATTCTTGCTCCAAAAAACAATTGAAAATGAAATCAACAAACAAATGCAACAAAAATTGTCTGGAGAAGCTAGCACATACAAGTCAAAATCGACACAGTCATGGATAGAAATGAAGCCGTTAAATGTCCCACTGAGTTTCTTAACTCAATCAAAGCATCTGGAATGTAACCACATAACTTGATGCTTAAAATTGGCTCACCTATCATGCTTCTGCGAAATGTAGATGCTCCAAGACTATGTAATGGAACTCAACTAATAGTGAAAAATCTTTTGCCTGCCATCGGAGTCACTATTTTAAAGCTACAAAACGTGAAAATCCAATGGTTTTTTTTTTTATTTGATTTTTAAATAAATCAGTTCTGTAGTATGCCAGCATTTTTTTTGTACGTCCTAATTCCATTTTTTATGATTTTTTTTTTTTAAGTACAAATTGCCGGATCCCTTTGAGGCCACTCCTAGTGCGCGCGCATGACAGAGCGCAAAGGCGCGACCACATTTGAAAAGACAAAAAAATTGTCTTTTCAAGCGGCGGTCACATCCCATGAGTGGTTCAGCCAAATCAGCGAACCAGCGCCATGACAAAGTCACGCCCCCGCCACCCGATCGCACCAGCACTATGAGCAGGGATCGCTTGAGTTACAGCCGCGCGGCACGGTAAGAGCTCGCACTCTCGCAAGCAAGCGGAGTGTACGAGCTCTGCCTAATAATAATGTGTTAAACGTAGTAATATAATGTTACATATCAGCTGCAGCATTTCAGACTGAAGCAGTCAGAAGGCAGCCATTACGTTAGATCACGATTGTTACAGATCTATAACAGGAGCACCAAAACGATTGCCAGCTTAGGTAAGAATGTAGAATTATACATTGTTACATGCTTTACACATAAAATAGCGGGGGTTGGGGGGAGGTAGTATTACTGCTTTAACAGGCTGTGCTAAGAAAGAACAAAAAGAACAATTCCTGCGCTCCTACCAATTAGGCTAAGATAAAATAATATTCTCATGAAAAAGGGTATTTGGTTAAACCCTTTGGCCAAAGCATTTGTAAGCCTGCATGCCACGTCAAGGCAAACCGTTTAATGCAGGTACCTACACTATACAGTATATATATGTAATAATTGTCCCATGGACTAGTGAAAGTGTTAAATCCCTGAAGGGGTTAAATAAAGCATGAGCTTATGTGAGTAGTGCAGGAATTGTTCTTTTTGTTTTTCTATATGTAAGGCCTATCTTTTTACCTGCTGCAAACTTCTATAGGGAGGAGCGCGGTATTTTGTACAGTTTCTGTGCTAAGAAAGAAGACATTCATACCAAGAATCCCACCTCATCCCTACAGACATTCCTTTAGATTTCAAAACGACTTCAGTTTCCAGTGAAGCATGCCTTTGCAATGTCAATTAATAAATATCAAGGACAGTCACTTAAAGTACCTGGACTGAATTTAGAAAATCCATGGTCAACTTTATGTTGGATGCTTCAGAGGGGGAACTGGAAAAAATGTGTATGTTTGTGAGCCTGATGGGAAAACCAAAAATATAGTTTACCCAACAGCATTAGAATAAAAAGACATAAGAATTTGCTTTAGTGTATGTACGGATAATTAAAATCATCCATTATGAAAACATGTCCTACTTTTGTTGCCTTCTCCATTTGCAAAAGTATTTTGGGTTCCTCAATCGCAGATTGGGGGGTTTATGGATTTTCGCTACAAATATTTGTTTTGTATTTTTACCTCCACTTCTAATAAATACAAAGTCTCTACATTTGCATCAATCCCTTCATAATCACCTGTCCTTACAATAGATTTTAAATCCGGTTTAACATATAAACATACTCCGACACCCATTCTATTTGCTCGATGCCGCTGAAAAAGGGAACACTCTCTCTCTCGTCTGCACATCACACTGTGGTAGGCTGAGCGGCCTGTCACTCACCCAGGGATAGCCAATGAGACTGCACATCCTGTTTAACATCTTAAGTGTCACATATGAAGTGCCTGGATTTCAAATTGGAAGTGAATTGGAGATGAAGAATACAATAATTGGACTTTGCACTTATCAAACATGCAAAATGTGAGAACTTTACTTTTTAAGGTGTGGAAGAGGGGAAAATTGACAGTAAGGCATTACAGGGACGAGTGGAAAAAAAAAAGTAATGTTCCGATCTCCTCTGTATCCTCCTCCCATCCTACACCTCTTCCTAACTCTCCTCCTGCCTTCATCTACTCTTTTTCCGCTGTCACAGAGGATGTATCGTTGCTGATCTCCTCTTTTCCCTCTACCACCTGCCCTCTTGACCTCATTTCCTCTCCTAAAACCTCTTGCTCCTACTATAATCCCTATGCTCAAACACATTTTTTAACTCCAACCTCTACTCTGGTACCTTTCCCTCCTCCTTGAAAACATACAACAGTTAGTTATACCATTACTCAAAAACAGCAAGCTTGACCCTACCCGTCTTTCAAACCATCGTCTTGTGCATTTTGCCTCTAAACTCATTGAACGTCTTGTATTCTCTCGCTTGCATGCTCCATTTTCTCACCACCTATTCTCTCCTAAACCCTCTCAAACCTGGCTTCCACACTGTTCACTCCACTGAAACAGCCCTCACTAAAATAACCAATGACCTCCATGCTGCCAAAGACAAAAGTCACTAGACTGCTCAGATTACTCAACATCTACGCAGCATTTTGTACTGTGGACCACCCTCTTCTCTTTCACATTCTCCATACTCTTGGTATCCGTAACAAAGCTCTATCCTGGATCTCCTCCTACCTCTCCCATCGTACTGTGTGTCTCTTTTGCCAACACCTCCTCCTCATCTATCGATCTTCCTGTGGGTGTAACCCAGGGCTCCGTCCTGATACCTCTTCTCTTTTCACACTCTCTCTAGGTGACCTAATCACATATCTTGGGTTCAAATATCACCTCTATGCGGATGACACACAAATTTACTTTTCAACCTTTGATCTTACACCTGCTGTAGAGACCAAAGTTTCTCAATGTCTCTTCACTATATCATTCTGGATGGTCCTCTTCCGACTTAAACTTAACATGTCAAAAATGGAGCTCCACATATTTCCTCCCAAGCCTGGCCCTACTACCTCCTTCTACATTACTGATGAGACCCAGTAGCACAAGCACACAGCCTATGAGTCACAGTCAACTTCTCTCTCGCATTCTCCCCTCACATTCAAAAGGTAGCTAAAATCTGTCATTTTTATGCATAGGGTCAATGGTTGTTTGTCCCACGTAATCTCATGCATGAGTGCTGACATACACATTGGAATACAAGCTCCAGCTGATTCTGCATGCCGGAACTGGATCTCCCCAATATTACTATCCAAGCTCGCGAGACTTTGGACAGGAGAATAAGTCAGTGAGACAACAGCAGGACTCTGGATATCGGCACAGCAATTCATCCGGTCCCTGTAGGGAGCACCCGCTTGTACCAGCTGGTCTGGGATGTAGTCTACCACACAGGATTCCCTTTTGTAGTAGCCTGCAGAGAGATGACATCTCCCGATCCTATATACATGTTTGAATGTGCATGTCCTACCTGCGTCCTGAAAGTAGGATTCTAATTTTACGGTGAGGACGAAGACCTGATTATTCATTGTATATTGTTATATTGTTTTTTTAGTATTTTATTAAAATGTATCTTTTATCATTTCATCTTATATTTCCATTTACTTTTAATACCTCTGAGGCATCCATGTTCTACTGATGCTTAATTGCCACAATTTGAATACCAAACAGTATTATGCTATGTATTTCTTGTTTCTCTCTTTGCATGTGCTGTGACCATCATCAGTAGTAATACCACAATTTGAGTGGCCAGGACATTTTCACCTTGGACTATCTACGGTTGTATTCATTATACCCACACGTTATCACTGTTACAAATCTTAAGTATGCACATATGGTTTTCTGTGATACTGCACATATGTGGAAGAATGTATGAGAAGTTCTTCATTAGGGTTTCTGAGCAGTAATCCAAGTATATTTTTATTTATACTTGATTTATATTACCACCAATTGTACAGCATCCGAGTTTTATATAGGCTCATCACTTGATTATTTATTGTATTTATGTACTTTTATTATTCATTCTTGTTCACTTTGTGGGAAATAGGCCATTTAACCTATTTTGGGAGCGCCCTTTACATTTTTTCCCCCACATGAGGTTACCTGTCTGTGCTATTGTTATTTTATCCGCTCCTGTCTTTCTACTCCCGTAGAATTCAGTCTTCAGAAGTTTACTAGTATGATCTGTATTTATATGGGTGCCTCCCCGCTTGTCAAACTCCAACTCCCCCCCACGACCCATGTCGATTTCTCCTTTCCTATTTATTCTGTCCCTTACATCTTGCTTGTCCCTCCCCCTCCTTCCTAGTTTAAAATCTTCTCTACCCTTTTTAATATCCTCCCCCCTAGAACAGGAGAACCCTCTTCATTGAGGTGTAACCCATCCCTACTATAAAAACAACCTCTCAGAGAAAAAAAAAAAAACTCCCTTCCTACACCACTTTCTAAGCCATGCATCAACCTTTCTAAACTCCAACTGCCTTCCTGGGGTAGCACATGGCACTGCTAGTATTTCTGAAAATACTACCTTGGAGGTCCTTACCTTAAGCTTGCAGAGTAGATACAGCAAATAATTTTTTGGGACTCTCCATCTTTCTTTAAATATGTCGTTGGTGCCAACATGTACCCAAACCGCCGTGTCAGTCCCAGCCCTTCCAACAATCGGTCTACCCGATCCGCCGAACTCGAGCAACAACTGTTCGGCTCATGCGGTCACAGCAACAGATTGCCCTCTCTACCCTCTTAATAATGGAGTCCCCTACCACCACAACCTTTCTTGTTCTCAGCGTATCCCGAATCCCCTCTGTGCTGGAGGAACTATTCCCCTGGCTGCTAGAGGAATCAGTCTCACCCAGCCTTGTCATTCCTGCCTGACATCTACAATATCTTCACTCAATATGGCAAATCTATTGGGATAGGTCAGCTCAGAACTGGCCCATCTCTTCCCCTTTTACCCAGCTACCTTCTTCCTGGTTTTCACTCACAGCTCCACCCTCTGCACCACTAGTCCCAGCCAGGGCCTGCTCAGTTGAAACTACTCTTTGATAAAGCGCCCCTGGCGAGAAACGCGTTAGAGGTTTCTCTTTTTATCTAGGTTCTGTCTCAATAAATTTTTGTTATTTTTTTCACTGGCCTCCAGTTCTCCCTTTTTTGATGTGCGCCTAGTTCTCTCCCAATTCTGTCAGTGAGCAATAAGCTCATTTCAAGATTGTCAATGACCCTAAATGTTGAAAGTTGCCTCTGCAGATCAGCAATCTGAGACCCCAAAGAGACCACTTTCTCACACTTCCCACAGCAGTATGATCCCTGAAACAGGTGCTCCAAGTGCACATACATGTGGCAAGATGTGCGCTCTCAATTCTGCCCATTGTTGCTAACAATTTACTGTACTTCTATATACCGTGCCTCTTTGAACAATCAAACACATTTTTTGTTCCCACCCCCCACTTCATTTTTTAATGCAGATATGAAGGGGGTCTCCAGAGCTGAACCCCACTAATTTCAGCTTTGGGGACCCCTGCTTCCGGATGTACTTGCCTCCATAGGGTGTGCCTGTCATCACTCCAGAGCTCATGATCATATGTCTGCTTTTAAGAGTTCTCGGGCCCGATGGGCCAATAGGAAACTGTAACGTCATCAAATGTGGCTGCCTATTAGCCCATGTGACGAGGAAGCTGAAAACTGCAGGAGATACCGGCACCCCTTTTGGGAGTTTCTGGAAGCAGGGGGTCCCAGAGGTTAAATGAATAAGGTTCAGCTCCGGAGACCCCCTGCTTCAAACCTGTATTTAAAATGAATGGGGATGGGGGGGGGGGGGGCTGCTTGAATTGTTGCTTTAACACCTTCCTTGTTTTAACTCCCTCTGTTTAACTCCCCGTTTAACTCCCCTGTTTAACTTTATGCAA
Organism: Ascaphus truei; assembly: GCF_040206685.1. NCBI lineage: Eukaryota > Metazoa > Chordata > Amphibia > Anura > Ascaphidae > Ascaphus > Ascaphus truei. The sequence continues at coordinate 89,854,220 of NC_134489.1, forward strand.
ACTGCAGTTTCACTGACAGAGCTCAATATATGCAGGCTCAATGATTCTTTACAAGCCTCTGTTTAAAGCATAGACACACATCAATTGTGTTTCTTAAGCAATTAAGCAAGAAACTAACCCATCCTCTGCAATCTCTCAAACCAGGCAGAAGGAAGGAAAGAAGAGGGGGGAGGGGAGAAAAAAAAAAAAAAAAAAAACACAACACCTCCCAATTCCACACAATCAAACTCAATTAGCCCACTATACACTCTCCAAGCTCACACACTAATGCTAGCAATACACTGCAAACCACTTTCCTTCTGTTTAGAATGCCACACTTAATCCAAACTGCACTTGAACCACACAAACTCAGGTCACACAGCTCAATGCGCAGCCTATATAACAATGATTGGTTTTGAATGTACATTACTTTTGTATAATGTCATTAAAATAGGTATGTGAATGGAAATATACTCAGTGCAAAATACGAGTAGGGTTGTATATTTGCTAAAGAAATTATCTATATGATATGGATTTAAGAATAAGGCTGTAGGAAATATATACATTTTCATATAGTAAAATGATTCAATCATTTATTGTGAAATTGAATTACATCGATATGGGAAATTAACGTTAAATAAAAAAAATATTAGGGCATAAAAAAATTAATTCATAAAATTTGGCATATTTTATACAAAGTAATTCACAACAAATCGAATCAATTTATTAGGTTATAAATGAATGAATTTTTAAAATATTTTATTTCGGTTGATGCATTAAAAAAAAACATGATACACACACAGCTCGACAAGCCCACTTGTCTGGGGCAAGTGCATTTTAGCCGCAGGTGAGGCAGCGGTGCTCCGATCTCTCCTCTGCTTCAGTCGGAGCTCCGATTAACGTTCTATTGGCCGATTTCCAGGGAGTGGAAACACGGACTACATCCGGGTCACAGTTCTATGTCCTACTGCGCATGTTCACACCAAGGGAATCACGGGAATTTTAGTTTTTATAAACTCCAGTACAGATTAAGTTTCACATACACTGAGCCTCCTCTGCTCCCCACACAGAACTGAGCTGCAAAGTGCTTCATCAGAACCCCGACCCTGCATTCTGCCTGCCCCAAATAAAAAAAAACACACACACACACACACGTTAGTGGGACCTAATAAAAGGGCAATAAATGGGAAAAGTGCAATAACATAATCGGGAAGAAAAATAAATGATTGGGGTCTTTATTTTTTTTTTTTACGATTCTTATTCCTTAAATATGTCATTAACTATTAAAAAGCTTATTCGAATGTTTTATTAGTTCTTCTTAGGAATTTTTGTCATTAAAATTTTTTTAAAAAAAATAAACATTGGTGTATGTGTGTATCCATGTATATATCATTTTTATAGATTATAATTTATTTTTTATCATATATGCATAACTGTTTTCTGCATATATTCCCCAAATAAAGAGTTTGGTGATAATATTGGTATCAAGATGTTTATTGAATTGCTAGTGATGCTCCATTATCTAATTTCCTTGAAAGGGTAAATATATCAATGCAAATGGTCAGACCGTGAATCTGGCAAAGCACTGACATGCAAAACACTTAGGGAGGTGGCTTATATTCCACGTCATTGCGCAAGGCCCTACACTAACCAACTGAAGAAGTCAGACACTGAAGATGGGACAAACTGGAGGAGGAACAGCAACACCGGGGACACTGGATCTGGCCAGAATGGAGATCCCTGGAAGAAAGAACTGTGGAGGTCTGCAGAGCCCGCTTTTTTCCGGTCCTGTGGGGATTTGGTTGTTGTATCTAGACAATTGGGAGCGGTTTTATTCTTTAAATATGTGCAGAATGGGGGCTATTGAATACATTAGGTTAATTTTAATCCTGCATGCGCTTGTTGATAGTTTTCTATGTGATTAAAACTCAGAGTAAAAGAAGAAGAAAGGAAATCGAGTCTTCTGGAGTCATCAGCAGCGGGATTGTTTATGGACTTTGTTCTCAGGAAACATTAATGATTTATTGATGCTTACCAAGGTTGAGCACTGAGGTTGTATATTTTAACACGACTACACATGCAGTAAGAAAGCCCTGTTATACAACCAATATGGAGAAAGACAAAATATTTGATAGGACCAAAACGTTCATTTCTGCAATACATTTTTACACCTGCAAGTGCTTGGTTTGTTCGAATTTTATATATAGAGTATTTTATTTATTTTTTACCTTCCCGATACAGGGGTGAGCAAAAATGTTAACTTAGGAGCCATCTAGAATTTTGAGGTCTCCTCAAACACTGACTCACAAGTACATTGACATTCCTCTTCCTGACACCGACCTCATGGAGAGCTAGAGTGGGCACAATGTTGGAGTTCTCCGCCTCCTTTCCTCACCCAGCCGTTGAGCATCTGACGCCCGCTCTCGTCCCTACACACTAAGCAGCATAGTACCAAGTAACCCATCAGTCATCGCTGCCACCCAATGCTGCTTATAAATCGCGGTAAAGCAGGATCGAGCGTGCCATGACCAGCTGCGTAGGTGACTGACATGTGGCTCAGCACTGCAAAACATACAGAACCCCTATAAGCTCATATTGAACCCCAAAATAACCACAACATACATATATGCATATAAGTGTTAAAGAGGAGTGCTACTGAGCATGGCGATATATATTTAAAACCAGAGACAGAACATGAAACACAGACAGCCCAGTGCTACATCAATTGACACAAATACATGGTACAGTGTGTGTATATATATATATATATATATATATATATATATATATATATCCTTTGAATAAAAATGGTCTTTTAGTTTAACTCTTTGGCCAAAGTGTCATAAGCCCTTGAGCCCCTCCAAGGCAGAACATGTCTCAAGGGTCCTAACACTAAAATAAATTCTTAATAACCTTTACATTACCAGGAAGAATGATATATCATTAATCTGTCAAAATTAGAACTATGCAACCAAGTCTGATTGAAGCTCTTATTAACCTGTATAATACCATGAAAAGCACTTTGTATTAGATTTGTCGCAATCAAACTGCATGCAAGTTCCCATGAATGTGCAAGATGAAATGGAGTGAGCTTTAACCATTTAAAAGTGGGAGGGGTGAGCTTCAAACCTGGGAAGGAGGAGCCACCCTCAAATCAGCTGGGAACAGCTGAACATTATTGCAAAACATACAGAATCCCTATAAGCTCATATTGAACCCCCGGTTTTAAATCAGCACTGCAAAACACAGGAGCCAGGGGGCAACTATTAGGCACATGGCGACCAGGAAATTTCCATTGGGTGAGGTAGGTGTTTGGGAAGCTTTCCAGCTACTTCTCCCACACATTAGCGGCTGTGTCAGTGTGTACCTGTGTCATGCTGACAGACACAGAACAGGGGCTTAATTTCAGGTGCCCGGAGAGAGAAAAAAATGGCACACCTTACCAAACTTAAACATATACTAACAAGTTCAAGTGTCATAGGAGATAAATAAATTAGATATATAGATATATTAGTCCCACAATCAAGTGTTGCTAGGCAACCAACAAACACACCCCGTGATCTGTGAAGTGCTGAATAATGTATATAAAAATGCAGCCGTGATTGCTCTAAGTGCATAAGAACCGCCCACAACCCCACAACAGCCAACCAAGCAGAGAAATGTTAGACATTAAAGCAGCAATAATACTTTACACATTTTTTTTCTTGTTTTATTATTTTTATATGTAAAGCATGTGACGATGTAGAATTCTGCATTCTTACTTAAGCTGGCAATCGTTTGGTGCTCCTGTTATAAATCTGTCAAAATCCTGATTGTGTGCCTAACATACTGGTCGCTTCAGTCAGTGTAACTCAGCAGCTACAATGTATCATGATATTAGGAAGGCAACATTAGCCATTGTTACAGCTTACAGCTTACAGCTCAAACCTTCTGGGAACATTTGCAACACATTATCCCAATCATGAAAGTGTGGCAAATATCTTGTACTGCTTTGGAGGTGGTCAAAAAACCTGCTATAGAAATCAAAGGATAACTCTGGGCCACTTGGTAGATGTGAATAATGGTGGTTCCTGACGTTCCAGGACCTGAAAGAACAAATGGGACTGCCTCAAACATCACTTCCCTTATATACACACACACAAGTAATGTATTATTGCAAGAGTATGGACAGCTATAAATCAGATCTATTAGGAAACTATGTTTTTGATGTCTTTTTTTGAGGATGCTAATAGAATATTTGGTACTCTCTCAGATTTATATGATTGGATTATGGACAAGGACTATGGGAGGGATCTAAGAAAAATGTTCACTAGATGGGAAAAAGATTTCCCAGGAATTGACATGTTACTCAAAGGGTTAACTCACGTTAGTAAAATTATCATTTCTGAGGAGTGGAGAGAGCTGCAACATGAGATACTGCATATGGCCTATTATGCCTTTGATATTAATTATAAGGGGTTAGAGAAATCTAAAAATAAGTGCTCCAAGGAAAGAGCAGATTTAAAACACTGTTACTGGATTGTCTGGTTATTGTTTTTTTTTTGGGGGGGGGGGGGGGGAGATAAGGTTCTGCAGTATATACAAGAGGTTACTGGGGTAACTACAATAAAAGAACCCTTAGGCTTGCTGTTTGGAAATATGGAAAGAGGCCAATGTAAGGAAAAATGTCCCAAGGCTAGCAGAGATTGTCTTGCTTGCAGAAAGGAAACCGGTGATGGTGAAATGGATAAAGCCTGAAAGCCCCACATAAAAATATATAAACGATTATCTGAATAAATTGATGATGAACAAATTAGAAGCTGAGACAAATAAAGAATTAAGAACCGAGAAATGTTTTTAAAAATGGGAAAAGTTTATTGATACTATGTCACAAGATAGGGATTCAATCATACAGACATTTGAACATACATCTTAGGGTCTCCTCAGACTGATTGCGATGGGTCACAGATAATGTCACCCTTGAGGAAATATGATAGTACGGGGCTGATGGGCGAGATAGAATGTGGCATAAAATTCCCCATTTACTGTTGGGAGGCTGTGTGGTGATAGCTTTCATATTTATATTTTTGAAAATGAAATTAGCTGTTTTTTCTTTTTATTATTATTTATGTTAATGTGTTGAATTTTGAAATTAGAAGTATGATGAGCAATACTAAAAATAATTTTATGTAAAAGTATGTTTTTTCTGTGTATCTTATTTTTTTCGGCATTGTAATGTTGTTTAATGTTTGGAAAACCAATAAAAAAAATATTTTAAAAGGATGCTCAAAAACTCATTACAAATTGAAGAATTGAATAAAAACAAAAACAAAGTCAGTCACTATTCTCTAATGCTACACAATTAATTAAGTAGATTCTACAGAATCTAATTAACTGATTTATTACAAAAAAAATCATATAAGATTTGACATGTTTTGCTTGCTTGAATTATAATCACAAAAGTTACAACAATAATAAAGCTAAATATGGCACACTAGTGCTGAGTAAACCGGCAACATTGTATCAACATTAGATACTGTATCCTGAATCAAAAACAAACATATGGCCCAAGAATGAAAATGTGTAGTTTCTGTGGGGCATGGCTAAAGCATAGTAAGAGCACCATAAAAAGTATAGACATAAACATCCAAGTAAAATGTTCATATTCAGTACCCCAGTCAGGTACATACTGTCTCAGGAGTTCAATAATGCACTCAGCAATGGTGTACTCAGAATTGAGAAGCACAATGAATCATGCGATCAACTAAATGTTGATCCGATTATGTACTTCGCAATGAAGAGCGCAATCAACCTCGCACACCGCTGGATCCGAGATCGATCGGTGGCCATCATCGTTAACAATATCTCAGACAGGGTACAGGATCTCACAATATACAAGGAAAGGAATAAGTCCCCTGATCACCTTTGATGCATAATTAGATTATGTATATATTCTGTAGGAGGTGTCAGTTATTTAAATCACTCTCACAGTCCATCAACTGGAGGTTACAGAGCTAGCTGTAACATTCACTTTACAGTCCACTCATGGCAGTGACCTGGTCGTCAATTCCAGCCTCTCAGTCTGGAGGCGCAGTGTATAATACCTGTTCAACAGTCTGTCATTCTTAAATAATCCAAAAGCTTGTATGACCAGCAAATGTATCAATTATTCAAATTTAGCTGGATTCTTCTGTTCAAATGGACTATAGTTATGGTTATCAGGAGGTTGAAATCAAGCTGTACCATCCACTTTAAAACCTGCCCAGGGCAGAAATCCATTCATTCACCCACTCAATGTAATCAGTGGTTTTCCTGTGTGCTGCGTTCCACCCAAAGCAGCATTCAGATGCTGGCAGTTGCCTGCAAATAGCACAGGCTTATAGAAAAACTATGATAAAAGTATATTGCAGGGCTCAGTCTAGGCAGATTGTGTGCTGAGGAGCCTGGGTCTATTTGTTGATCTTATTTTGAGCAAAAATAACTTCGAGATGTTTTACCTACAATTGCAAGGTACTGCGATGGGGTCAAACATGGCTTCTTCATACGCTAACCTCTTTAAATCAATATGTACAGACACATATTGTGTCAGACCAGAAGGGATCCATATATAAACCCTATATAGATGATATATTCCTTATTTTGCAGGGATCTGGAAAATAGCCCTTACTAACCTTTTAGATTGGCCTTAATCATCTTTAAATCGCAAATTCAGATTTACTCTGACATTTAGCTGGACTGAAATTAACTTTTTGGATATCATAGTGTACAAAAGTAACAACTAGTTGGAGACTAAAATTTACCACAAAGATACTGACAGAAATACTCTGCTACTTGCTTCTAGTCACCATCCAGTTGCCCTGAAATATTGGTTACCCATTGCTTTACACTCTTCTGCTCCTCCTTACATCTTAGCCCTAATTTCTCGTTATGCACCATCCAGACTCTTGCGTTCTTCTCAAGGATGTCTTCTTATTCATAGATGCTTAGGGTTACACCAGTGATTCCAAGTATTTGCCACCAGTCTTGATTGAAATGGGTAACATTTATTGATAGAGGGTATAATAGTCAAGAGGTTTCTGCTTCGATAGATAGGGCACAGAAAATAGAGAGACAATCTATTTATTTATTTTTTAAATAAAGACAAGTACTTATCCCAGGATAAACACTTTTGTGTGACTTGTAGTGTATTGTACAATGTACTGTATTGAACAACTGGCATATACTAGTGAGTGATACGTCTATTGGACACTTTCTCTGCACCCCCACTATCCTGCTACAAGAGGGGCAAGGGCATAGGGGTCCACCTTATTTAAACTGATCCCATTGATAGTATTTGTATCTAAAGCCCTCTCCCGCCTTAAACCTTTTTCACTGACTGCCCCACACCTCTGGAATGCCCTTCCCCTCAGTATCCGACTAGCACCCTCTCTATCCACCTTTAAGACCCACCTTAAGACACACTTGCTTAAAGAAGCACATGAATAGCACTGGGGATAATACTGGACACGTTACATAAAGCTTGGCCCCCTGCAGACGCACTTACCAGAAATCCCTCCTACTGTCTCTGTACGTTCTCCCTACCTACCAATTAGACTGTAAGCTCCTCAGAGCAGGGACTCTTCTTCCTTAATGTTACTTTTATGCCTGTAGCACTTATTCCCATGACCTGTTATTTATACTATCAGTTATTTATTTGATTACCACATGTATTACCACTGTGAAGCGCTATGTACATTAATGGCGCTATATAAATAAAGACATACAATACAATATATATCTATATCCTTTTTTGGTTAAGGAACCCTACAATTGTGAAATTCTGCGGAACCCCAACCCGAGTTCAGATGCATTGTAAGGATCCCCAACCCTCTCTAATAGACGTCTGAGATCAGATGCAGTGTAAATTCTTCTGTATTTGGTACAATTTTCAAATGATTTAAAAATGACAGGGAACCTTTTAGAGACGCCCTTGAAACTCAAGGTTCCTAGGAATCCCTGTTGAAAAACACTATATTGGTGACATTAGAACACATGCTATTGTTCTGAAATGTAATAACTCGGAATTCTTCAGGATTTGCGACATTTTGGAGGCGGTAATGTGTTAAAATAACAATTCTTTCATATGAACATTGCTAACCCATGAATATGTTATTAATTAAGGTTATGGGGCATATTTGTGCTGTTCCTAATGAAGTTTATTGATCAATCGGCAGCAGTCTGTGTGCTACGTCTCATGTTACATGTTACAATACAGTATATGGTGCTTCTTTTTACATTTGTTTTAGAAAGAGCATAGAAAATAGTCTGTTGTCAATCGTTGGGATTGTGCTTATATGCATGTATGTATATATTCATTTTTTCCCTAGGTCTTCATTGTTAGATTGTAAGATTTGATTTGATAGAACATTGATATTGTTAGATTTACACCAAACCTCTTTCTCAAGCTGGGCCTTGCTTTTGATTCCCCTCTACAGATAGTGATTCTGTTGTGTAAATGTGGCGCTTAGCAAGTGGAATAGAGGTTTTGTACAAGTGTCTGGCTGGAATACTATCAATGGGATCAGTTTAAATAAGGTGGACCCCTATGCCCTTGCCCCTCTTGTAGCAGGATAGTGGGGGTGCAGAGAAAGTGTCCAATAGACGTATCACTCACTAGTATATGCCAGTTGTTCAATACAGTACATTGTACAATACACAAGTCACACAAAAGTGTTTATCCTGGGATAAGTACTTGTCTTTATTTAAAAAAAAAAAATAGATTGTCTCTCTATTTTCTGTGCCCTATCTATCGAAGCAGAAACCTCTTGACTATTATACCCTCTATCAATAAATGTTACCCATTTCAATCAAGACTGGTGGCAAATACTTGGAATCACTGGTTGTAACCCTAAGCATCTATGAATAAGAAGACATCCTTGAGAAGAACGCAAGAGTCTGGATGGTGCATAACGAGAAATTAGGGATGAGATGTAAGGAGGAGCAGAAGAGTGTAAAGCTTCAAAAGTGAGGAGAAGAATGGAGTGTGAGATGCGGGATTTGATCGGAAGCCAGGAGAGGGATTTAATGAGGGGAGATGCTGAGACAGATCTAAGAAAGAGTAGTGATTCTGGCAGCAGCGTTTAGGATAGATTGTAGGGGAGACAGGTGAGAGGCAGAAAGGCCGGACAGCAGGAGGTTACAGTAATCAAGACGTGAGAGAATGAGGGCCTGAGTCAGAGTTTTAGCAGTCGAGCAACAGAGGAAAGGGCGTATCTTTGTTATATTGCGGAGGAAAAAGCGACAGGTTTTAGATATGTTTTGAATGTGAAGGAGGAGTGTAGTGTTACCCCTAGGCAGCGTGCTTGGGCTACTGGGTGAATGATCGTAGTTCCAACAGTAATGTGGAAGGAGATAGAAGGGCCAGATTTTGGGGGGGGGAAGTATGAGGAGCTCTGTTTTTGCCATGTTGAGTTTAAGGCGGCGGAGGGTCATCCAGGATGATATAGCAGAGAGACATTTAGAAACTTTGGTTTGTACAGCAGGTGTAAGGTCGGGTGTTGAAAAGTACATTTGTGTGTCGTCAGTATAGAGGTGATATCTATATATTATATTTTAAAAAAAAAAATTTAAAACAACAAAACAAACAAACTGCTCCAATATAATATTTACTTTATTCTATAATTAGGATGTCTCGTAGTTCTCTAAAACCGATAAACCATGCATTTGTTATTTTATGTATTTTCTTGTCATAAATGCAAAAAAGTTATGCTCAGAAATGTCTAACTTGTACAAACCGCATAGCCGGTTGTAATGCACCTCTCAAACAGTGTTTTCTTGCACAGCTTTAAAACCTTATAAAAACCAAGGCAGCATTGCATAGATGAAATTGAATATGCATATAGGGTCTAAAACCGACATTATGTAAATTATACACCAATTTGGCGCTATACCTCTCCTGACCGTTCATGCGAGTGAAATCAAGATACATAACCATGCCCCATAGAAATAAAAAGTGGATTTTAAATATGCAGTTTAAAATAACAGTTCTTAAATGGACAACAACACCTAGGAGGACAGTGAGCTCACTGGCAGTGGCAACATTAGGTTTTGCCAAAATGCAATAGGCGAATTGACACATATGAGAAGCAGAAGTAAACTATATATCTTTTATACAAGAACTAACTCATTATCTGCTTTGACAATGATGAATATATAAATGGGATAGACAATAAGTATGAGAAGATCAGAATTACATAGGATCTGGTGAAAATAAAAATATTCACGTTAATGGTGATTGACTTTTTAGACAAGCCAATTAGAGATGAGTTATTTAAAACTTTTTTTTATGTTTGCTGTGTGGGGCCAACCCTTTAAAGCAATGGATTCTTGTATAACACACACACACACACACACACACACACTGTGCTGTGCGCTGGGCTGACTGACTTGTCAGCCACGACTGTGACTGTTAACAGCGCTCCGCAGCATGACTTCATAGTGCGCTGTGACTGGCCGCGGCAGTGACTGACAGGTCAGTCTCTCAATTTACACTATGGCAGGGGGACAAACCACCACCGACAGCTCGGGAGTGGGGAATAGCCAGAACGCCTCCGCTCAATAAAAACGCTGCCTTCTAATTATTTTATATTTTTGCCCACCCCTGTTGAATTATTATAAAGCACACCAACAGAAGAAAGAAAAAAATTACAGCAAAAAGATAATTATTTATTGACTGGGATAGTCAAGCGCATCCAACATTTCAGTGCTAAGCACCTTCATTCCTGATGAAAGTGCTTAGCACCGAAACGTTGGATGCGCTTGACTATCCCCCCAGTCAATAAATGATCTTTTTGCTGTAACTTTTTTTTGCTTCTGTTGTTGGTGTGCTGTGCCCTCCCCCTCCCCCCCAAACACTTACTACGCTGTTTCTTTGACTAAGTTTTCGGCCTGTAGCACACATCTTGTTGCATGCGCTTCCCACAGGCCCCACCACTCAGGGCACCCCAATTTGCTCTGTCCTGATTCCTCTCTTTAGCTTGAATTATTACAAAGGAAATACAGGTGGAGGAGCTATTACAAAGCTCATCTTTAAATCAGCCACAAAACTTATACTATATTATTACTTCATTAAAATAGAGACTGTTTATTTCTTTCTGAAAGGTTTACAAAAAAGGAAATGTGGATTTAAAAGAGAAGTGATGCTACAGGCCACGCGGGAGGTACTGCCTAGAGAGGCGACAAGGACCAATCTAAGAGCAAAAGAGGACGAGAGGATCGAGAGGACAGACCCCCTCCCCCCCGCCACTTTTTTGTTTTCTCATTTATTTTTTGTTACATATATGATTGAAGGCATAATTTTGTTGCTTTACATGCAGACTAATGTATATCGTGTTGTATGATGATAAAGTCTCAATAAAATTAGTTATTTAAAAAAAAAAAAAAAAAAAAAAAAAGGGGAGGCAGTGATCAGAATAAAAAAAAGGAAATAGGTCGTATATGCTGTTGCAAAGGGGGTCACGTAAATGCCGTGGGGAACTGTTCACTCTTCAAATCAATATGTAGTGTTTAGCACAGGAGTGCTTAACTCCAGTCTTTAAGAGCCACCAACAGGTCAGGTTTTCAGGATATCCCTGCTTCAGTCTTCAACTGAGCCACCTGTACTGAAGCGGGGATATCCTGAAAACCTGACCTTGAGGATAGCAGTAGGCCACCCCTGGTTTAACATCTTTGTTGCTGTGCAATACTGAAACTGAATGATTTGGAATGCAGTGTTTATCTGCTACGTACATGGAATTGGAGGGTAAGGCATGACATTAGGTGGCAGAGCATACAAAATTGTTAGTCACAAACTTGAAGTATAAGTATACAACTTAAACTGCACTGCAGATTAAGTGTTATTTTTCTCTGTAGTTAGTGTATATTTGTAACAAGCATTAATCCTTGCATATAGGCAAAGAAAAATGCATTGGAAAGAATTAAAACCTAAAAATAAGCACAACATAATCAAGGTTATAAGCAATTATTATGGGGATGCTAGCAACCTTGAGATTCTCATATTAACAATTAAACTAAACACACACACCTCCACACCAATCTAATGATAATACAAGACAGCCTGGCAGCACGCTGCCGAGTTCCTAGCCTTAAAAACAAAGAAACTCTACCAAAAAGCAGGAACATTTTAAACAAACCTAACCTCTGCCAACCAGTTTTTAGTAATGCAATAGCCGTGCAATGTTTAAAAAAAAATAATAATAAATAATAATACAAGTCAAATGTTGTGCTCTTATGCCATTATTATTTTTTAAATATCACAAAATGTAATGCAGTGTATATTTATTTCCATGAACATTAGTTTAATCTAACAGCTACACAAATACAATGACTCAGAGAAACCAGCAATTAATCGATTTGCTAGCCCATCAGAAAATGGTTTATGTATGGTAATTAGGGGGGGGGGGATTAGTTTTTCTTCAAACAAATTCAATGTAGAAAGGTTGTACTACAAAGCAATTACAAAATAAAAAAATAAAATGATTCATTCCCTGTATATTTAAGAATTTGAAGACGGTCTTACAGCAAAAGAAATTTGATTAGGTAAAAGTCGTAAAAACTGTTTGGTTTAAATAGACCATTGAAAGTAAATAAAATGTATAAAACAAAACGTGTTAATCACTGATATTTAGGAGGTAATGCTATATTGTCCGAAGCGGCCGATCGGGACACTTTTCTGCTAAAATTCCCCACAGAAGTCAATGAGGATTTTTCTAACGTCAACGTCGCAAAATATAGAATTATCCCCTTAACCATGTAAGGAATAAATGCTTGGCATTCACCCTTTTAATACTGGTCAAACTGAATGAGGTAGAAAAATGGTCAACCCTATGCCTGGGGTAAAAAACAAGATGAACAGCGAGAATTAATGCAAAGTCAGAGAACCACCTTTTTTTACCATGTCAAAAAACGACCGAGGACAAGAAGGGGTAGACGGGGCAGACCAAAAGGGGTCCGCAACCAAGAGGCAGAAAGCCTATTAGAAGATTTAAGTGGAATTATTAATATTTCTAATGTGGAACTTAACCCACGAGGAATTATCCCTTCTCAATAAAGGACTCAAATTTGCCCCCTCATCTAATTTTAACATTTTTGACACAGTTGTGGACTTACATAAATTTACCAGAAAGTTAACTTTGAATACATTTTTCAAGAAGAATTCAACTCTGCAGGGTACTCCGGATGATATCCACTCAGTGACACTTATTGATATTGTTGATAGATCACATGTTTCTGATGTTGATGTTTATGAAAATGTTCTTTCCTTCAAGGAGTTCTGCCACTTGCAGGATCTGAATGAATTGCAGGATCTGAATGAATTGCTCTTAGATCAAAATTCCCAATACAATCACCAAGATTTCCTGGGTAGAAAAGCCTCAGGGTTTAAGAATAAATCAAAATGTTACCCTACTTTCATCAAGGGTAATGCAATTACAACTTTTGAAAAAATGGTGGAAAGAGATCTGTCTATTCTGGCTTCAGGGTACACATTCTCTTCTGGATTAAATAAACCCTTGAGTAATAATTTAACCATTGGTGAAGCTAAGGGACTGAAAGATTTAAAATTAAACAAACAAGTGATTATTAAGAATGCGGACAAGGGTGGTGCAGCATAGGAGCGACTACCACGGGGAGGCGTTGCGCCACCTCGGGGATACTCTCTCCTATGCTGTACTTCCCTCTGACCCCACCTGTTCATTCATGTCAGACTTGAGGGAACTCCTTGAAAAAGGAATTTTTTTTAGGGGTTTTGGATGTCAATGAAAAAGAGTTCCTATACAATCCATTTCCTACCACGGCCGTGTTCCACCATCTCCCAAAGATCCATAAGACATTGGTCTCCCCTCCAGGGAGGCCCATTGTCTCTAGTATTGGATCTTTGGGAGATGGTCTGTCACGGTACGTGGATCACTATCTCCAACCCATGGCGTTAGCTCTGCCGTCTAATATTTTAGACAGTGCAGATTTGATAAACCAATTAGAAAGTGTCTCTTGGAGACCAATTTTTTTCTGGTTGTCTATGGATGTCACATCGCTATATACAATTATTAGGCATGATCTGGGGATGGCAGCTTCGAGTTACTTCCTGGATTCTTCTGATTTATCACCGGCACAGGGAAATTTCATTTTGGACTCCATTCACTTTTTATTAACCCACAATTATTTTTTGTTTGATGGTGTTTACTATCTCCAAACACGTGGAACTGCCATGGGAACCAGCTTTGCCCCATCCTATGCAAATCTTTTCATGGGATGGTGGGAGTCGTTCCCATTTAGGGATCACATTGTTTTTTATCGTCGTTTTATCGACAACCTTATTTTCATTTGGGAGGGTGACACTAACACTAAGTTATTATTTATAGATTTTCTTAACAATAATTATGGTTTAAAATTCACATTTTCTTTTGATCACCATCACCTTAAATATTTAGATGTACTATTTTATATTGATCACTCCTTGAAGATTTACACAGATATTTTCCGAAAAGAAAATTCACGAAATACTTATTTGAGAGCCGATAGCTGCCACCCCAGAGCCCTTGTAAAAGGAATACCAAAGGGGCAGTTCATGAGGGTAAAAAGAAACTGCTCCAAAGATGTTGACGTCCATAGGCAATCAGATGATCTATACAATAGATTTTTAGCCACGTGCTATGATCCCCTTGATTTAAATAAAGCACGGGGAGAAGTTGAGGTTATGAAAAGGAGCCAATTGTTAAAAAGGAAACCAAAAAAAGACATCTAAACAAGATAATCCATGGTTTATTACTAAATTTAGTCGACAGGCACACGAAGTGAGATTAATCTTGGAGAAACATTGGAGCATTTTACGCCTTGACCCGATTTTAGGACAAGATCTACCCCAAAAACCTAAACTGATATTTAGAAAGGCTAAAACTATATCTGATTCTCTCTCACCTAGCTTATTTACACATGACTTGGACAGACAAAGTTCCTTTACCAAAGGCTCATATAGGTGCGGCTCCTGCAAGATTTGTACCCTATTATCTCCAACTAAAACTTTTGAAAGTACATATACTAAGGCTGTGTTTAACATACGTAGCTTTATCAATTGTAAAACCACGTTCGTGATCTACCTCCTCACCTATGGTTGTGGGAAACAGTATGTGGGCCGAACTACGAGGAATCATAAAACACGCATTATGGAGCATGTTAGACTTATCAAGAAAAGAGACCTCAATCATCAAGTGCCACTACACTGTACCCACTGCCCAAGGGGGGATGTTAGATTACTTAAAGTATGCGGGATTGAGTCTGTTCCTTGTCATGAAAGAGGTGGCAATCGTATCAAAAGGCTAGACCAAAGGGAGGCCTTTTGGATATTTACGTTAAAAACCCAAGTACCGTTCGGTCTTAATACAGACTGGGACCTTGGCCATTTTCTCTGATTTTACTTCCATTTCACTTTGGTCATTGATAAACTCCCTCTAATTAAATTACGGAATATTAACATATTTGAATGAAAATTCTCCTTTTTCAATCAAATATGTTCATTTTTATATAAAAATATCCTTTTTCTGTAGTTTTTGGTTTTATATTCTCTCTTTTTTTTCTTTTTGATCATCACATTTCCTATGACATCTACATATACTTCTTGTTTGTTTAAATCATATAGACATGTGGTAAAATTACAAAGAAATGTCATAAAATCAAAATACATCTGAATTAAAAGAAGTTAGTGTGTCCGGTTTGCTCAATGCATATTTTGAATTAATATATTTTTATTTCCCCCCCCCCCCCTTTGTATACCCCGGTTCTCTGACCTTACATAGGTAAATTTTGAGACATTTATACTCAATTATATGGATGAAAGTCCTTTGGTTGTTTTTTATGATTATTATGCTGCAAATTTGCTCTTTTGAGTTCTGGGGATAGAAAGGAGTAAAACTTCTTAAACTTATTTTTATTTACATATCTTCTTTTTTTGATATGTGTGTGTTGTCTTGGTACAAATGTGCTGTTCTCTAATGATTTGTTTCTTTATTGATAAAGTTTTTTGTTTGGAAGTTATATATATAATTATTAGATTAATGGTACATTTTAATAATTTTTTCTTTATAAAATTTGTTATTGTTGTCCATTTTTGATAAAGTTTGTTGATAAAGTTTTTTTCTTTTAAAACTTATGTTTGCACTGGGTGAGGAAGCCATATTACAGACGTCACAGACGATTAGGTAACAAGATGTTCATTTTGGCTGTAATAAAGTTATATGTGTTGATATGTCAAGTGAGCCAATCGGATGGCTTCACCTAGAGTTCCATATCCCTCTAATGGATGAAGGGGTTTGTTTGTCTCTAATAAAGTTGTTTGAATATGACGCGATCCACTTATACAATAGGGATTCGTCTACCACCCGATTGGTTAGCCCTTCTGTGATGTCATTCGGTAGCGCGTTCGGCGCTACGGTATAAATATTGGCCTCCTAATGGAGTAAGGTACACCTTGAGAAAGGGCATAAAGCCGGAAACGCGTTGGTGGATCACTGCTGTGACTAGGGGGGACATTTAGTCCAATCTTTTTTATGCATTGAAACATTTTTTTGCTGTTGCAACCGTGAGCCTCCTCCTGGTCTTTTTGGCAGTGCACTGCCATTCCTCTACCTGTACCACAAAGCAATTACAAAATAAAATAAAAAAAATAAAATGATTCATTCCCTGTATATTTAAGAATTTGAAGACAGTCTTATAGAAAAAGAAATTAGATTAGGTAAAAGTCGTAAAAACTGTTTCGTTTAAATAGACCATTGAAAGTAAATAAAATGCATAAAACAAAACGTGTTAATCACTGATATTTAGGAGGTAATTCTATATTGTCCGAAGCGGCCGATCGGGACACTTTTCTGCTGAAATTCCCCACTGAAGTCAATGAGGATTTTTCTAACGCCAACGTCGCAAAATATAGAATTATCCCCTTAACCATGTAAGCAATCACTGCTTGGCATTCACCCATTTAATACTGGTCAAACTGAATGAGGTAGAAAAATGGTCAACCCTATGCTAAGAAAATAGTAGTTTTAGGTGTTAACCATGTGTCCAAATAATGCAAATACCATACAATAAAATGCAAATAATCATTGTTAAACCAGATGAAGCGTGCAATTCATTTATATCTGGACTAATCATAAAAGAGATACACTATTATCCCTATGGCATTTCAGGCAACATATTTGTTGCAAATCTGTTGGATCTAACACAAACACGACTGAGATTTTGCTAAAACTGTGAGAGAGAAAAAGAGAGAAAGAGAGAGAAAGAGAGAGAAGAGAGAGAAAGAGAGAGAAAGAGAGAGAAAGAGAAGAGAAAGAGAAAGAGAGAGAGAGAGAGAGAGAGAGAGAGAGAGAGAGAGAGAGAGAGAGAGAGAGAGAGAGAGAGAGAAAGAGAGAGAGAGAGAGAGAGAGAGAAAAAGAGAGAGAGAGAAAAAGAGAGAGAGAGAAAAAGAGAGAGAGAGAAAAAGAGAGAGAGAGAAAAAGAGAGAGAGAGAAAAAGAGAGAGAGAGAAAAAGAGAGAGAGAGAGAAAAAAAGAGAGAGAGAGAAAAAGAGAGAGAGAGAGAAAAAAAGAGAAAGAGAGAAAGAGAGAGAAAGAAAGGTTTCTACTGGTTAGGTCATTGTGACTATTAAAGTATTCCAGAAAAGTAGTTTTACTCCAACCCCCAAATAGTGACAAATTACATGCCCAAATAGGTTTCCTTTCTAAATACAGACGTTGTGTGACAACATAAGATATTAGAGATATGAAATTTCTACCTGCATGGAAACTAAATGAAGTTGCCGCTTCTGTAATGCAGATTCGGGCTCGTGTGGGGCTACCTTTCCACTACAGTTAGGTGCTAGATAACCAAGGTTACTGTTTCACGGAAAGCAATGACTCCTTTTCCAGGACTCCTCTCCTATACTTTATAACACATAAAATAAAGGGGGAAGCAGAAGGAAGGAAGGAAAAAAAAAAAAAGGAAGAGTAAATTAGCACTTTATAAAAAATTTATCCGGTCACTTTCTTATCTCAAGTGCAGCCCTACAGAGTCTGACATAAAAAGAACTGCCAGGAAAGTCTGATTAGTACAGTCCTATCACGTGTGCGCCAGTATGCTCTGTTTAATTTTATGCCCTCCCCCCACAACACAATGAACAGGTAAAAGGAAGTATTAGTAATGCAGCAAAGGAAACAGAAACAGATAATGTACACAAATCATGCTTCTAACAGATTTTTTTTTCTTTTATTCTTAAAAACAAATAAGTATAAGGGTGTTTATTTATATCCCATAAGTTAAAATGTTGAATTTATCCTTTCATTGAAGTTTCCCAAAAGGTATGGGATTCATACATTTCTAAATACAGTGGAGTAGGTATAGTAGCATGCTAACTAAACTGCAAAATGAAACACATTGCTATATTTTTCAATCTATGGTTTGAGATTTCCGGTTTACAATCAAGTACAGAATTCTTCTAAGCTGCGCTTATAGTGCCGGCGACAGCGACGTCGCTTCAAAATAAAATGCATTGAAGCCGTCACACGCGCTTATAGTAGGAGCGACAGCGCGGTCACGATCGCTGGAAGTCACTTCAATTTGATTTTTCTAGCAACCGTAGCGTGACGTCAGCGTTGCCGTCACTATAAGCACAGACTAAGGCTACTCTTATAGTGCCAGCAATGACGACGTCAGGCTGCGGTCGCTGGAAAAATCCAATTGAGATGACTTCCAGTGATCACGACCAAGCCGTCGCTCCGTCTCGTCGCACTTACTATAAGCGCACACGACGGCAGCAATGCATTTGTTTTGACGCGGCGCCGCTGTCGAGTCACAATAAGCACAGCCTAAGGCTGAGCTCAGACAGGCTGCTACACTACCCCGCCTCTTTGCTGGCCGATGTGTGCTCATCCCCAGCAGACAGAATGACGCGATTATACACACACACACACACACACACACCAGGGCCCCGCTTCTCGGCGGCACCGAGAAGGGGGCCGCCATCTTTGATTCGAATCGCGCATGCGCAGACCGTTGTTTGCGCACGCAGACCATAGGCCACGCATAACGGCGAAAACGCCGTTCTGTGCATGCAAAATCACTAAAAATCGCCGGATTCACTATATGGCAGGCCCCTGGAACGGAACCCGCCGTATTCCCGGGGCCCTGCTGGGTGTATGTGTGTGTATGTGTGTGTATGTGTGTGTATGTGTGCTGCTGCTGCTGCTTGAAATTACAACTACAGTTGTCTCCTTCAAGTGCAGCGGCGCCAACGCTGTACTTCGCCGCCAGGTGTCATTTTCAGTTTGAAAACTCCTACACACCAAAGCGGCGAACGTGCCACATTGCATCCTGTCTGAGTTGAGCCTAAGAGAAAAACAAAAATAGGTAGAAGTGTTGGATACAGCAATTTGGCAAAACAGAGAATCCTACAAGTTGCTTCCGATCTAATTTTGTGGAGGTACAAGAATCTCCCAAAGTCACAAGATGATGGCACCTAAAACATTATTAGATTATCCCAGTGCAAAGGAAGTGCCATTAAATTGTGCTGGGGTCCATGCAAACCTTTTTGGACCCATGACTAACCAGCTATGATAAAGACTTGGGCAATACAAATAGTGTTTTAACATTCTAACAAGAACATCACAATTAGTGGCTCCGGACTGCACAATTTTGAATAAAGATGGAATAGTGACCAATATATTTCTCCTGTTTTGACACATGTTTTAAAAGTTCACTAGTTTCATACAGGGAGAGTAACCAGGTCTTCATTTTACCCCAGGCACCAAAACAGCAATTCTAGCACATTCCTCAGTTTAACCTTCAATATCTACCTTAATCTAAGGACCCACAATTTAAAAGTTATCTGTGCACGTGTAACATAGGTAATTGTGCTGTTTAATAACCAATACTGTTCAATAACTGTTTCGTTAGCACAAAACCATACATTTTCCCCCTGAATTGCACGGAATATGCGATAGGGTTATCAGTAGGACCAAAAAAAAAAGTTCTTCAGCCATGTGGGGCTGCTGATTTTCGTGCAAACCCCTTTCCAGCAATGAATTAGGATCTTCCTTGATAGAAAGTCCAAAAGCAGAAATTGCTAAATAAAGTTTGTAACTTTCTGCAGTAACCACAATTTGCATCCCCCAAAAGTCCCATTTTCGTCTAAATTATATGAGAAACAAGCACATTCAAACTACCAAACTCATAAAAAGACAAACACAAATACAAATTAGATTGCCACACACTCTTAAAAAAAAGCATTGGAGCTCTTTTTACAAATATTTACAAATGTATTCTGACTGTAGAGCAATATTATGGACCGGTATCAAAATATGTTCCGTATTCTCCACCCCAAACATGTGAAATGATTTATACACAACCCCTCCATGTCAACGATTTAACTAAAAAAAACTATATATATATAACTATATATATAACTATATATATATATATATAACTATATATATATATATATATATATATATATATAACTATATATATATATATCTTACGATAATAGAGCAAAAAACAGCTACCAAGTCAGAGTTTACACTGTAAATCAACATTTACAACACACACACACACATATACAGTATATATACACACACACACATATATTACACACACATACATATATATACATACACACACACACACACACACACACACACACACACACACACACACACGCGCGCGCGCTTATAAATCCAAATTATATAAGACAATTTAACAAACCTCATTAATTATGCAGTCCAGTATTCTAATAGATTACTACATAACATTTTCCATTTTCACCCCTGTGGACCGGTTACTGGTGGGTAGTTTTAGATGAACCGTGGGGATAGGAGAAGGATGCACATTGTTAAATAAAGCAATTCTAATCTCCCCTCTCCCCTCAGCAGTTCCATTTCATGAGCAGGACAGAGAATCAATGGCCATGCAGACCATAATGTTCCCCCTGCTCCCGGTTTACCCTCGGCTGACGCAAACTATAGAACTAAAAAGCAGGAAACGTAAGCAGTGGTGAGAAGAAAAAATATATATATAGAAATCCTGTACTTAATGGCATCTCATGAGTGAGTGCAAACTAACAGCGATGTTTCTTAAAGTACAATATCTACCTATGACAAATTACTTATACATAAAATGCCCCCAAGTAGATTGCAGACAGGTAAGAGTAGGCCATATCATATAGAGCATGAATAATCAACTATAGCAATATAGAGCATTATATAAGTATTTGCTCCACATAAGATGGGGGTGCAATGAAAGCACATTACAGTGTCAGTTATATCGGGCCATTTAGTTTATGTGGTGTGCACAGTGTCTGTGCCTTTTGCAGAGTTGGAACATGGGAAGGAGAAATGTCTGCTTATATTCACACTTGTCAGTGCCAGGGCAGAGTGTGACAGATTGTGATGTGTCAGTGTATGGGTAAATGAGAAAACATGAATGCAGGGTGTGCATACAGACACAAACACACAATACAGAAACCATGACACAGGCCTAAGACATTAAAAATATATTATGGATGCCAAGATAGAAAATGTAAATGTGCTAAACAACTAAACTGCTACATGAGGGCTGAGCTGACTATTAGTGCTGTGTGCCAAATTGCTAAATCAATTAGAAATACCTAACAGACCAAGCTCATCCCATCTTCTGTGGGTCACTTGTTCGACATTGACATTTTTAGTTAAAGCTACCAAAGCAGGAATAGAAGCACCACACAACACTTGAAGTGCCAAGTAAATAAATAAATGTTGAATTGTGCCAATAACCTGTGAATGCAAGAGACTGGATAAACAACTGACAATTACAAATACAAACTACCGGCATATCTCAATGTCTGAAGCAACAAGAAAATATCTAATAAATAACCACTAGAAAGCCTGCATAAATAAAATATTATCCTTAGTTATATTACTTTGTTTAGAATTTATCTTAATAAAAGAAAATTAATTACATCATCTTAAATTAGGGGGGAGGGAAGTATAGCTCCTTTCTAATCATATTTCCACCTTTAGCTAATAACAAGTGTTCACAGTCTGTACACCCACTTCTCGAAAAGGAATTCAGATTCTTGTAATGCCTTTCAAACATTCAAATAACCAGTGCAGCAGAGATTTATTAGTCTTCTAGACAATTAGATCAGGTGCAGAGTGGAGCATTCTTCATTGTACCAATATAAACTATTCATAGATATGTCCAACCATACGCTCTTATGCTGGTCTGATAACATCGTTTTGGCATATTGTATTACTACTGCATTTATCTGTAAATGTAGTAATGTGAAGCTGTAGTGTCCTTATGTGTGTTTTAATCAACTCTGCCTTCTCCTGATTACCACAATGCATGGTACAGCAAAAGCTTCGAATGCATGTCTCTGCTCTCCTACCCGGCCACGATAGTATAGCTGTGGGTTTTGGCATCAAGCAAAGCTTTGAGATTAGGACGTATCGTGTCCAGGGAAGCAAGGTGACGGATGGATGCAGCCAATCAAAACAGCGGATCCATT
The DNA here is from genome assembly GCF_040206685.1 of Ascaphus truei. NCBI lineage: Eukaryota > Metazoa > Chordata > Amphibia > Anura > Ascaphidae > Ascaphus > Ascaphus truei. The sequence continues at coordinate 89,876,723 of NC_134489.1, forward strand.
GCGGAGGAGGAGTCAATATTGACGCTGGCGGCAACTTGTGACAGCGAGAATCATACAGAGCCAATGAGCGCTCAGCGGGAGGGATGAGGTTACTTTCATTCAAGAAATCCATCTGGGTCTACTTACTACCACACTACGCGAGCAACGGAGATGGTGCTGACACGAGGGACGCCTGACTCCCCAGTTATACACATACACAAACTTGCACGTTTGTATTCGGTATATGATCTAATAAGTAGAGCAGTTTTGCATGGGGATCAGTGTGTGTTGGAGGGTGACAGCAAACGTACGCCATATAACAAGCCTGGTATTAAATGCACATAATGTTATATTCAATAGGAACTACTTGAAGATATAGATATATCTATCTATATATCTCCAATTCGTTCCTATTGAATAGAACAGTATGTGCATTTAATACCAGGCTTGTTATATGGCGTACGTTTGCTGTCACCCTCCAACACACACCGATCCCCATGCAAAAAAAACCTCTACTTATCAGATACCGAATACAAACTTGCAAGTTAAAAGAATATGCGTAAATATTAATTTCACAGTCTTACACCCCTCTGTCAGTGCACATCGGATGTGTTACGACACGAGTGCAAAATTGATTCATAAAAACAAAGCATACTTTGCTGTAGGCTGGTTACATACGAAAGCTTTAAAACGAAAACGAGTTTATAGTTGACTGTTGGTCATAATCTATGCAATAAACCGTGATACAGTACATATGTTTAACTCAATGGATTTGTTTCTCAAATATCTTCAACAACGGGTAACGAAGTACAAAACGCTAATACATTAGATTGAAAAAATGTATGCTTGCAACACCAGGTCAGAGACCACTTACTTGCTTTCAGTCTCCAAAACTACTACACGGAAAAACTTATTTAGTGTATCAACATCCGCTTGAAACCTGTATGCAAGCAGCATACAATAAACGTAATTGCACATGTTATAGCACCCACGTTATGCCATGTAGTTTGAATACAAGCCTCACGCGTCAAGCCATGCATCTCAAGTACCGATGTGACAACACGTTTACTCTGGGGAAGAAAAAGCCAACACTGCCAAGGTGTTATTTTGCAACGAATCCCGTGTTGGGAGCTCAGGAGAATACATGCTGCTGCAGCGATAACAACAACACACACACCGGGAGCTCAGGAGAATGCATGCGGCAGCGATAACAACAACAACACACAAGCCGGGAGCTCTGGAGGGCACATGCTGCAGCAACAACACACACACACCGGGAGCTCAGGAGAATGCATGCTGCAGCGATAACACCACACACACACACACACAAGCCGGGAGCTCTGGAGGGGACATGCTGCAGCAACAACACACACACACACACACACACAAAGCCGGGAGCTCAGGAGAATGCATGCTATAGCAGCAACATCACACACAAGCCAGGAGCATGCATGCTGCTGCTGCAGCAGCAGCAGCAGCAGCAACAACAACACACAAGCACACACAAAAGTCGGGAGCTCAGGAGAATGCATGCTGCAGCAACAACACACACACAAGCCGGGAGCTCAGGAGAATAAATGCATGCTGCTGCAATACACACACGCTCAGATATGCCCAGCTGCACACAGCCGCTGCCACTCCGGAGCCTGGCTATTCACAGCGCTGTTTACGCCCCCGCCGCACTCTGACGTCCAGGCTGGGCCGCACAAACATGGCGTCTCCCGCCAACTACGTACGCACGGGGAGCCCCTTACGCCAACCCCACACTGACGTGAGCGGCCGGCAGCACAGCGACCCCTGCGTGTCCCGCCTGGCGTATGCGGGTTTCCTGAATCCCAATCTCTCTTATTTACAATGGGAAGGGATGGGAGGAATGGAGGGGAGGGCCGAGAGAGAGAGGAGAGGAAAATAATACACCCCCCCCCCTACACAGAGCGCGATAACAAAAGATACATACCGATTCCTCCTCCTTCTCCATCCCCGTGGGCATCTGCGGCACGGCCCGGTTAATGGACACGCAGTCGTTCAGGTCGGGCATGTCTTTGCCGCGGTAGATGGGGAGAGGTTTGGTGGCGTCTAGCGCCCGCGCCCGGAAGGAGAGTTTGCTCATTGTTATCGCCTCTCCTCGCCACAAAAATAAAAAATAAAAATAAGCACAACCAGCGCCCGGCAGCCGGGGAGGGGAGGAGGGGGAATAATAATATATATACACGTAAAATAATCCGTCACAAGGACTGCCCGAAGCCGCTCGTTTTCGCCCCCTGCGAACTCATGGGGATCCCCCGGGGGCACGGTGAGGGGGCGGGAAGCGGCGGGACGGGCGGCCTCTTTGTCGTGCCTAGATCCGGGTTTTGTTGGCTCGATCCGCTCCCTGCGCCATGGCAAACATGGCGGACATTACCAAGGCGGCGAGCGATTCCCAGCAGCCCCCGCGCGCGCGGCGGCACAGGAGGAGGGGGGTGCGCGCGCAGCATGCGGGGCGGCGGCGCGCGCGCTCTCGGACCTGCTTGCCTGGTGCTGTGTGTCTGCCAGTGTGTGTGCAGTAGGGGAGAGCAGTGGTGCTGTGTGTGTGCAGTGCAGTGCAGGAGGGGAGAGCAGTGGTGCTGTGTGTGCAGTGCAGGAGGGGAGAGCAGTGGTGCTGTGTGTGTGCAGTGCAGGAGGGGAGAGCAGTGGTGCTGTGTGTGTGCAGTGCAGGAGCGGAGAGCAGTGGTGCTGTGTGTGTGTGTGTGCAGTGCAGGAGGGGAGAGCAGTGGTGCTGTGTGTCTGCCAGTGTGTGTGTGTGCAATGCAGGAGGGGAGAGCAGTGGGTTGTGTGTATTGCAGTGCAGGAGGGGAGAGCAGTAGTGCTGTGTGTGTGCAGTGCAGGGGGGGAAAGCAGTGGTGCTGTGTGTGTGCAGTGGGGGAGAGCAGTGGTGCTGTGTGTGTGCAGTGCAGGAGGGGAGAACAGTGGTTCTGTGTGTCTGCCAGTGTGTGTGTGTGTGTGTGTGTGCTCGCAGTGCAGGAGGGGAGAGCAGTGTGTGTGTGTGTGTGTGTGTGTGTGTGTGTGTGTGTGTGTGTGTGTGTGTGTGTGTGTTGCAGTGCAGGAGGGGAGAGCAGTAGTGCTGTGTGTGTGCAGTGCAGGAGGGGAAAGCAGTGGTGCTGTGTGCGTGCAGTGCAGGAGGAGAAAGCAGTGGTGCTGTGTGTGTGCAGCGTAGGAGGGGAGAGCAGTGGTGCTGTGTGTCTGCCAGTGTGTGTGTGCAGTGCAGGAGGGGAGAGCTGTATGTGCAGTGCAGGAGGGGAGAACAGTGGTGCTGTGTGTGTTTGTGCGCGCGCAGTGCAGGAGGGGAGAGGTGTGTGTGTGTGTGTGTGGTGCAGGAGGTGTGTGTGTGCAATGCAGGAGGGGAGAGCAGTGGTGCTGGGCAGGTATAAACTGTTATAAGAGGAGGAAGCTACTTGTCAGTTTTAATGGCAGAACAGGAGGTAGAAACCACATTATTAATAATGATTAATTATGACTAATAAATAATTGACTTTCAAATTGAATTTTAGGCCTCCAAATGTAAAAAAAAAATGCTATTTTGTGAGTGGTGAAAAGCAAGAAGACGTCACAATTTATTATTTTAACCCATGGTGCAAAGGTATTTTAACACGAGGCTTGTGATCTATTTAACACAATGGTTTGTGCTCTGGAAAAATGAGTGGAAATGCAAGATTCCTCCCGTGCAGGAGAGCTCAGTTCCTGAGATGAGAAGTTTGGATGTCAAATCTGTGTAATATGTTTTAGGTTTGCATATAACTAACTGCATTCATCTGCAGGATGGTGCAATCATGTGGGGAAAGGGACCTCTAAGTTCTAGTAGCTCTATTGGTCCTGGGGGAAAGTTGATTCCATGTAGGTTGTGATACATTTTTAGTGGACTAACATAATACTTTTTCATAGATTTAGTTGCGTACAGAGCTTTTGGAAACCTCCATACATGTCCTTCATTTGAAGAAGCCTATGAGGTTTTGAAAGCTCTGTACACCACAACTTAATCCATAAAACATTTAATAGATTGCTAAAAGGTATTACAACCTACGTTGGAACCAGGTGCAAAGATATTTTGCCACCATGTTTGACATGGGATAAGGCTAAAGAAAACATTTGATTGACAAACACTTCCCCATTCAGATGCCCCCCCAAAATATGCAATTTGTAATTAATACCTAAAGAGACAAAAGAAGCCAAATGTTTGCTTTTGTTGTGCTTAGATTAGTTGAAGGAAACCAACTGGATTGTTTAATGGTTTACATAACGTTGATTCAGGAGGTATGAGCATTTGAAATATTGCGTGTCTGGGACATTACAATTGAACTCTCCTAGCTGTGGTCCAAACGTTTCCCAAGGTCACCTTAAATACTAGAGATTTAAGAAAATCATCATTTTTATCACTAAAAAAAAGTTGCTTTTTTTAAGTGGAAAACAAAATATGTTGTGGCAACCACTAACTATCAATTAAATAAAGTGAATAGTGTAGATAACGTGACTAAATTAATAAACAAATTAAACTCTATAAACATACAATAGAATAAACAAAAAATTGTGTATAAATGTCCCATTTTCAGTTATTGGATGGAAAGTCCCGTATAAGAATAATAGTCCTGATTAATACTGAAGTCCAGCAGCCAGAGTCCAAAAGAGGGGATTCCACGTCCCTCCAAAGTAGAAGCAAATAGTGGATAGAGATCTCCTCTGGCGCATAAACTTAGCCCATCCAAAGTGGATATGTGGAAGACGAGAGAAAACAAGGTGATAGTGCTTTGAACACAAACATTTCCACAGAGTTCTCTTGGGTTTAGTTAACAGATTATGGCTTCAAGCTATTATAAACTTTATATTAGATCGCCTGGGTAAGTCCTCCTCCACTATCTATATGTGGAATGTGAATTCTCAGATTGTTATGCTATACAATATAAAGATTAGGGGGTGTATTTACTGTCCCATATAGGGCATTAGCAAGTTCTTAATTGCATATATGATTAAACAGCCAGACTTTCTGGTGTGTCCTCCTGCGTTTCATACAGCACACGAAAATAGGTTCCTCAATGAGCATGGGATAGAAGTGCTTCCAAGTAAGTCAAAATCTTCTGTAGGTATACTTCTAAATATAACTTCTGTGTAATGTTCATTTGTATATACCTATACACACACAATAAGCGTTAAACAATCACCTGTCGGATCATCTGCAGTAATTATGTTGCCAGCTGCGCTAATTAGCTGAAAGCTCTGAGCTACAACACCCACCATTGTGATATGTTAACTACGTTGGCTATCCCTTGAGTTCAGATGCAATGTGCATCTTCCTGTCTCACCTTCAAATACTTTCTGGACAAGTTACCTAATTATCTAAACAGTCTTCTCATCCCTACTGTACACAGCACTTATCGCCTTAGATCCACCTCCAGAAACCTGCTTATAGTCCCAAGGCTCAATAAAGAATCCGGTCGCTCTTCCTTCTTGTACCGATCACCCGACTGCTGGGAGAATATACATGAGTGCTTTAAATCTGCTTTCTGTCTAAGTTCCTCCAAGAGTTCAGCCGTTTTCTACTCTAAACATGCTTGTAACTGTAATTTGTGATGTTTTTCAACTATACTTTATGCACAGGACATACTTGAAAATGATTGGTAACTCAATGTACTTTTTTCCCGGGAAATTATTTTATAACTAAATATAAATGGCCGCAGGAGATATACAAACTCCTGTAGGTACAGTACCCCAAAAGCAGGTACTGCACCTGCAAAATAGGTATACTTGTGATGTTATGCTAGAAATCTAGCTGCATGTGAACAAATTCCCTGACAAATTGAAATTGCATTTAACATATTAACAGATGTCAATATTCAGTGAGATTTGGGAGTTCTGACAAAAGCTATTTGAATGGAAATTTACTGCCATTGAAATGTGCCATTGCTATGCTACTAGTCGGTGACACTGACTTCATATCAGGGAGATAACACATCCGTCTTTACCTACCACCATCAAAAAAAAATAATCTATATTTGAACTATTATGCTTAATACTGTATACGGTAAACCATTTATTGGACTAAACTTGAAGAAATTAACAACTTACGGCACAGGTCACTTAACTGGCAGCTTCTTGCCTATTTCCCTCCTTTTGTATCTGTTATAGAAAAGGGGATAATACCAAAAGAAAAAATACAAGTCAAAACTACAATGTGCTAAAAAGCATAAATGTGCTGATCTATTCGAAGGTATTGCAAAATAAGCCACAGAGTAGTGACAAAAATATGTACAAAGAAGAAAAGCCCATACCGTTCAAGGAAAACAAAGTAGACGGCTAACATCTAGGCTCATTCACAACGACATAACCAAGCTCACAATATATTTATTGTCTGACTCCACAGGCCTTTTTGAAAAGAAAGTGGATAAGTTGCAATCTATAGCTTCAGAAGGGAGTTTTTACTACAGATAAGAGGGATTCTGCAATAAGAAAATCACTTAACTGATCTTTTCTATATTTTACTTAAAATATATAATGTCTTGGATAAGCCCCCTATCTCGGGCACTTTAAAAAAAAAAAAAAAAAAACTTTATATAATATATAGTTTTCCTCACAAAGGGATTAAAAGCGCTTCACAATTACGGTACATTGGACAGTATGCAGCACATAGGATTTTTACAGACACAGTCCCTGCCCAGATGAGCTTACAATCTATGTTTTTGGTGCCTGAGGCACAGGGAGATACAGTGAGTTGTCAAGGTCACAAGGAGCTGACATCAAGAATTTAACCAGGTTCCCTGCTTCAAACTCAGTGTCCCTGTTTACAAAGTCAGTGTCTTTACTCACTGAGTCACTCTGTCAGCACTAATTCTATTTTTCAATCCATTTCCATTTTTGTAGATACTTACCCTTCAGCATTTAGGAGCTGTTAGGACTGTTTATAGACGAAATGAAGATTTCATTGCGTAATTTAGTCCAAAAACGTCCCGATCAGCCGCTTTGGCGGATAGAGAATCAGCCCCATGGTACTGTATCTTGTACAAGATCGTATTTGTGGGACACTTCTGATTTTCTGGTGAAAAATTACTGATCTTCAGGAGGAAGATTTGATGTGTGTATTCTCTATACTTGTATTTCACATGGGCTTGGCACTAAGGCAATAAAGCACTTGATGCCCTTGACCTAGATGAGGCTCTTAAGATATTTCTGATCTAAACACTTGCCTTAATTTTGACTAAGAATTATTTTAATTTTGGCAAACGGTTCATTTTACAAATACAGGGCGCAGCAATGTTGTCGAACATAGCCCATCATATCCAAATGTATTTATATAAGTTTATTTAGAATTAGAATTTGACGGCAGATAAGAACCATTTGGTCCACCAAGTCTGCCCATTTTCCTACCTGCAGTAAAACCTCAGTCCCTATTTGATTTGGCTTTCTTTTGTATTTAGGCTAGTGTTCTGCCTATACCAAGCATTTTTAAATTCCCTTTCTGTGTTGGCCTGTACCACCTCTGTTTGGGGGCTATTCTACAAATTCACCACCCTTTCAGGGCAGAAGCACTTCCTCACATTTCTACCCTCCAGCTTCAGATCTTGATCTCTTGTCCTAGCACTTCTTTCTCAAAAAGATGCTTCCATCCTGTACTTTATTGAACCTGTTTATTTTAAAGTTTCGATCATCTCCCAAAACTTCCTTCTATCCTCAACTGTACATATTTAGGTCTATTATTCTATCATGATGAGCCTTATGCTGTAGACAATGCACCATTTTAGTAGCCCTTCTTTGCACAATCTTCCATTTATTGCGGAGGTATGGTCTCCAGAACTTAACACAGAACGCTGGGTAAGGTTTTATCAATAAACTATGACGTTGCATCCCTAACTTTCTATTCTACTGCTAATATATCTACCTATACGACCTAGAAACCTTCTGCCTTTCCGCATTGCTCTGTTATAATTTTATTTACCCCCCTCCGGAGTGTCAAACCTGTTTGCAGAACTTCGTGCCACCTGCAAAACGGCTTGCTTTCCCCTTTCAGATCATTAGTAGTGTCGCTAATAAAGATATTAAAGAGCACTGGTCCCAGTAAAGATCCGTGAGGTACTCCACTGGTCACAATCCTATGTCGCCTGTCCTTCCACCAATGTCTTACCCATTCTACCTTAGAAACCAATGACAAACATTGCAACTTGTTTATCGGACGCCTGTGGGACAGTGTCAAAGGGCTTATGAAAATCTAGGTAAGAAAAATCTACTGCTTCATCCTGATCGATGACCTTAGTCAACCAGTCTCAAAAATCAGTTGGGTTTGTTTGGCATGGTCTCTCACCAGTAAAATACAATTGTAATGCTGAACACCATTAACTAAATAACAGATACTTGCTGTTACCGGTGCTCCTGGTCCAGGGGGAGTCCCTGTCAGTGAAAAACTCCAAAGTAAGCAAAAATTGAAGGTTCAGGGCACTACGGATTTTCAATAGAATTTATTTTCTCATATGCACAACGTTTCAACCAACAAAAGTGGTCTTTCACTTGAGACCACTTTTGTTGGTTGAAACGTTGTGCTTATGAGAAAATACATTCTTTGAAAATCCGTAGTGCCCTGAACCTTCAATTTTTGCTCTCACCAGTAAATCCATTCTGCCGGGGATCTTGTAAATTGCTGGACTTTAGATATTTAACATTTCTTTTAGCAGTGTTTCAAATATTTTCACCACTACTTCCTCTTCCCTACTTCCACTTTGGCCAAGTGGGACTATGCTTGATCTTCTAGTCACCTAGAACTACACTTGTTAATAGTTGCTGGTAAAATGGTACTTTTAATAGTTTTGCCAGCACAACCCATAGCTTTTCGTAGATGTTTGAATGTATCCTTCTCTGGCATTGTTGACTTGTCCACTTCCAGTTTTGAAAGTTCCAGTAGGACTTTCTCCTCTGTAAATTGACCTGTGACCACTTCCTTTCCATTTATATTCCTGTTACCTAATTGTGGTCCCCCGTCTTCAGCTGTAAAGATTGAGCAGAAATAATTATTAAGGTAGCCTGCTATCCGTTGTCTCCCTCAACAGGACCCAACTTTTTGTTTTTCGCCTTTCGCTCATTTACATAAAAATGCGTTTGTACATTTAGGCCATTTTCTCAATACATTCATTTAAACCCTTAATTTTCTTTCTTGAATATTATTGAATACGCCCGTTAAAGAGATATGTATCAAAAGTCCCATAATTCAAAACTGAGCTAAAAAATCCCTTTGTATTTTGATAGACCCTGTTTCTTTTTTTTTTTTTACCTCTGTTTTTCACTCGGGTAACATTGATACATTACCCCTACGAGTCTAACCCAGCATGATAGTTTGCCATGGAAGAGAATGCAGTGACACTCGATTTTGTTATGTAGAACACTGAATGAATTACATAACTGCATTTCCTGTATAATAATTCATTACACAATACAATCAGTGTACCGCGATTTAGACTGCGCACAGTATTGCATTTCATTTTTGGTTTGACAGTGACATACACCAACTGTATTTTTTTGGTGTAATACTAATTACTGACTACTATAAGCAGAGTCATGTAAAATCTACTTCGGAACAAGTTAGCAAAATTGGAATGCCGCAATAAATTCTAATGTTCTAACTAAAACTAGTTGTAAAGTTTGCCACCTAATTCCCAATTTGGCCTGGACTTACTGAACTCTGTTAGGTTAACGTCACATTAAGTAGACTAAGTTAAATGGAGCCACCTGGGAAATATGCAAAAATCTCTCCTCTCCCCTTGCCGCAGCTCTAAATACATCTGTTATTAACTGTCTAAAGATTTTACTGGTTCCGAATTGAATATCAAGTAAACTGAAAAATAGACAACCCGTGGGAAATGGGAACACAATAAATGACATTTTTACATAGGATGTCTCCATCATACAAACCTGGATACAGCTCACTTTTTATAGCCGAGCCTCGAGTTGGGTAAGTGCAGTACACAAGGGCTATAAACAGTCTAGAATTTCAAGATTTCTGTCATAATTAAGCAAATTACCTAGCTATAAGTTTCACTGAGAGTGCTTATTGTTTGAGCCTAAAAACCTGATCTGTTGGTAGCGCTCATACACTACACTTGTCCAGCTCGGGCTTTAGATAAATCAATATGCAATGATCTAAGAGTGCAAAAGTGAACTCCATGTTTATGGTTTGATTGCTACGTTATCAAACATTTGTTAAGAGCGAATTTGTTGTAGGTTGTGATGGGTATTAATGGACCACATGAGAGTTCTTCATAGATCAAATTATAGGGTACAGAACTTTTGTACTGTGTGTGTGTGTGTGTGTATGTATGTATATATATATATATATATATATATATATATATATATATATATATATATATATATATATATATATATATATATATATATATACCATAATATACCATAATACTGAGTTAAGTTATGGTGAGTAAAAAAAGTGACAAAAACCCTCCACAGGAAAGCAAATATGCAAATACAACTGTATGCTCATCTGCATGTCTTAGGCAGGTCTGCAACCCCGCCTTTTCCCATTATCACCCAGCATACAGCACTTCCACTGCAGCAAGGGATTCTGGGAAATGACATGCAAATGTGCACACATTGTCACTTTTTGCCTCAAAAACCATTTTTAACATGGTTGCCTATAGGCTTAAGCTTGCTGCATGGTCACAGCTTTGAGCACAGCCAGGGTTAAGGTGCATACCCAGAAAACCACCCACAGACAGCTGTTTCGACCTTGATGGGTCTCATCAGTGTGGGGTTGATTTTAACTGGATATGCATAAGAGGCTATGGGATAGGCTATACCATAATACTGAGTTAAGTTATGGTGAGTAAAAAAAGTGACAAAAACCCTCCACAGGAAAGCAAATATGCAAATACAACTGTATGCTCATCTGCATGTCTTAGGCAGGTCTGCAACCCTGCCTTTCCCCATTATCACCCAGCATACAGCACTTCCACTGCAGCAAGGGATTCTGGGAAATGACATGCAAATGAGCACACAGTGTCACTTTTTGCCTCAAAAACCATTTTTAACATTGTGACAGCTTTGAGCACAGCCAGGGTTAAGGTGCATACCCAGAAAACCACCCACAGACAGCTGTTTCGACCTTGATGGTTCTCATCAGTGTGGGGTTGATTTTAACTGGATATGCATAAGAGGCTATGGGATAGGCTATACCATAATACTGAGTTAAGTTTTGGTGAGTAAAAAAAGTGACAAAAACCCTCCACAGGAAAGCAAATATGCAAATACAACTGTGTGCTCATCTGCATGTCTTAGGCAGGTCTGCAACCCCGCCTTTCCCCATTATCACCCAGCATACAGCACTTCCACTGCAGCCTATAGGGAACCATGTTAAAAATGGTTTTTGAGGCAAAAAGTGACACTGTGTGCTCATTTGCATGTCATTTCCCAGAATCCCTTGCTGCAGTGGAAGTGCTGTATGCTGGGTGATAATGGGGAAAGGCGGGGTTGCAGACCTGCCTAAGACATGCAGATGAGCATACAGTTATATTTGCATAGGGCTTCAAGGCTGCACTCGCCCTACACAGTAATTCTAAGCTCTTGAAGTCATATTGGTCACGGAGATGTGATGTAGGTTGTAACACCGTTTAGGGGACCTACATGAGAGTTAATCATAGATTATAGTATAGTGTTTTTGAAACCTCACAGTTGTCTTCTTTATATATATATATACTGTATATATACAGTATATATATATATATATATAAAGAAGACAACTGTGAGGTTTCAAAAACACTATACTATAATCTATGATTAACTCTCATGTAGGTCCCCTAAACGGTGTTACAACCTACATCACATCTCCGTGACCAATATGACTTCAAGAGCTTAGAATTACTGTGTAGGGCGAGTGCAGCCTTGAAGAACATAATGTAATGAGGATAAACAGCATAAATAAACACAGCATCTGCTTTTCTCCTGTGTTTTTGATAATGGCCAACCTATTGTTTGATATGTGCAAGGAGTACATGAACATTTTAATCTTAAGTACAGCTTTACAACAATTTACCAGGATTTCGAGGTATTTCACTTGCTGACACAAATGTGTGAAGTGAGAAATCAATGTTCATTCATGAGCAGTAGTTTTAACAAAGAAAGTCATTTGTTGTGTAGGTGAAAAATATGCGTGGCAGAAGTCATGTTCCTTATTTCATTTTTACTTATTTATAAAAGCAACATTTTAAGTTTAACCTGTTAATCTTTATATTTTTAGACGGTGGTTTCCAACCTTTTTTTGGTTAAGGAACCCTATGTGAAATTCTGAGGAACCTCAACACTTAATAGTGTGTCTGAGATCAGATGCATCGTAAGGAACCCCCGACCCTCTCTAATAGCGTGTCTCAGATCAGATACATTGTAAGGTTACCCCTACCCTTTCTAATAGCACGCCTGAGATCAGATGCATTGTAAATTCTATGTCTTAAAGAAGCAGCTTCATAGTACAGTATGTTGAATAAGGGCCTTAGTTTGAAATGGACTTTGGTCAAGATGAACAGTTTAAAGATGTTAAAGCTGCAAAGCAATGTACTCAAGTTGCCCCACACACCCTGAAATTGGGATCTGATGGGTTATAGTTCTTTTGTACTGTATCATCATGTTGGCAACAGTCATTGCACCAAGAATCCATGCCTGATATAGAAAATACTAGTTGGCAACTTCCTCACTGGTGAGACAGTGAATAGTGGTGATAAGCTGGCTTGGTGGTGGTGCCAACGGTGCAACTGCACCTGGCCCTGTGCTTAAAGGCCCCGCGCTCTTTCCTGGCCCAACATCCGTAATAACATTTTAAATGGTATGGTGGTTAAATTAACTACCACAACTGATTATTGAAGTTGTGTCGGCAGAGATCGTGGGTCCTCTGTAAGAGCAGGCATCTCCAGCTACCGCACATTGTCACATGAAGCAAGGGTGGACATTTTTCTTTTCTGGGCTACTTCTCTGGCAGTGTGCACTAAAGGGTCAAGTCTCACCTTCTGGCTGGGATAGTGTAAACTAAAAAATTGTAGAGAAGTTAAAATTGTAATTCAATCACCTAAGTTTTATTTATTTATATATATATACAAATTATATAATATACAAATTAACACAATCTATACTATAATTCTATGTTGGATTCCTTTCCCCCCCTTCCCATTCTCTCCTCCCCTCCTAATGTGCAATCAGACTATTTGCAATATTGTACCATGGTATTGTTCCCCTCCCTTTTTCTTTTTGTACCCCTTTTACTTTTGAAAAATGATTAATAAAAAATCTAAGTAATAAAAAAAAAAAAACTTGACTTTGGGAAGCAGAGAGTTCAAACTTAGATACAATACAAATCTTCTTATTCATAGCTTGCTTATTAGCCATTAAAATGCCCTCCTTTCTCTTCCCCTTGGCAGCCCTCGCCCACCCTCTCCCCTTCTCTTACCCCTTCGTCTTTCTATTGAATTAAAAAAATCATGATGGCACCAAGCATTCCGAGAGCATTGAGATCCAATAAGAACAAAAGCATTTCCTGGATACTTAGTACACCTAACGGTTGTTTTAAGTGTGGAGGAGCCCATTGTATCACTTGTATTAATGATATAGCCAAATGTTTTATATCCCATTTTACGGGGGATTCTTCTCCCATTATGGATTTTGTGAATTGTAATGCCAGTTTTGTTTGCTATATGTTGGAGTGCCTATGTGGCCTCCACTATATACAGTATGTAGGACCACAAGGACACTTAGGCAGTGTTTTCTAAAACATAGACTAAATATTATAAACAAATATATGCTGCTCTGTGTTTCTAAGCTTTTTTTTTTCTGGAGATTTTTCTGTAGATTATTCAAACACATTCTTTGTGAAGAAATAGATTTGTTCCCTTTGTCAAAGCAAATGTTATTGGCCTTCACTATGCAAACTCTCTCTCCCTAAGGTCTCAATGAGAATCTGGATATTGTTCCATTTGTCAGATACTTTAATATTTTCATTGTTTTTATTGTATTGATTTAATTTTTTAGGATTTGTAAATTGATTATATGTAAAACAAATTGTGGGTATTAGTGTACAGTAGTTGTTTTTAAACTGTTTTTAAAATGTTATGTATACGTATTCCAAGTGTGTTCACAGGTTTTCACATGTGTGCTTTTACAGAGCTCCCTGTGTGTTTTCTCGGGTGTTAGATCTGGCTCTATGTTTAGACCCTTGCCTCTAGGTATACAGACTTGGTAGAGTTGAGTCCCCCTCATCTTTTTAACTTTATCCCTTGTTTTTACTCACTTTAATAAAATCATTGTTGACACTTGCTTGGTATGTCCGTGTGCTCTTTATAAGGTTGCTTTCTTTGTTGGTTCAATATCACTTCAACCTTTAGCACCACTGTTGGGTATTATTTATATTACTTACTGACAGTTTTGTGGACACCAGTTATTTACTGTGTTGAGCGGTATTTCTGTGTGTATTATATATATATATAGTTTTCTATAGATGAATATGATAATATTTTGATGTATTATAAATTTGTAGCTAAAGTGTTAATAGTTACGACTCATTATTTACCATAACCGATTCCTTTATAACGACACTGACTGTGTTCATTGGACATACACCCACTGAGGAAGTAGCTTGCCGCTACACAACACGTAAGGGTATACCCAATGATATGGGAATCTGTTGTGGTTTAAGTGTCTGTGAGCTGCGACAAGAGCGAAAGACCGAAGTCACCTGATGTAAGCCCCTACAACGCATGCCAGTGGAACTAATCTTGGATGCTCAGTGTGTGTTATCCAGAACTTTAATAATATAGAGGAGAACCAAAAAATAGCGATCCTCCTGGGAGAAGATGAAACCACAGCAGAACTGGCTGCACACTATATCAGCACCTGCCACAAGCTGAGAGACGTCCACTAACCCCCACATCCCTGTGTGAAACTGTTACCCATATACTGTGCAATCATTATACCCTACCCTCTAATATTCGTGTAATTATTGTCCCCCACCCCCTATTATTCACGCTTTGGCAATACTGAAATGTTCTTTCATCATGCCAATAAAGCTGATGTGATTTGTGTGCAACAGAGGAACGCGACCATAGGAGGAGAGCTAAGAATCTCACGCATGCTACGAGGAGAGGACCGGTTGTGTGCTCCAAGTGGACACATTATTTTACTGATAAGTGATATTTCTATGTTTGTGGGTGCAATTCAATATGAATTTTGTATTTTAATGATTTTTTCTCTCTTTAATACTGCACAATGAAGACTACACTTTTACAATTTGTTTTTCAAAATTTGAACTGGGATAGGACAGAACAAAATTCCACCAGTAGGAGGTCCCATATAAATATACCTGTCATTACGTTATGCATGCTTTCCAATATGTGGGATATTCTCCTCTAGCTAGGCAATCTTCAGGTGCACCTAATTAGGCCAGACTGACCTGGTTAACAAGGGAAGAGGGAAAGCTTTTACAGACAGTCTCTCAGGAGGAGAGAGCGAGCAGAGGACAGCTGACACAGACAGACAGCTTGCGGCTCACTTTTATCTGAAAGAAATAGAGCTCTAAGGTATCACACTTCCAAATCCTGTTTTTGACTGGAAACTGGCCTAGCTAACCAGTAGGTTAATCAGACCTTGTATGTTTGTTTAGTTAGCCTCCCTAACTGGAGTAAGTTGTTATGTTTATGGTTTGTTTTGCCTTAACGGGAGAGTGTTCCTAAATTTCTGTTTGTTTATGTGGAAAATAAACCACCAACGTATTATTACACCAAAAGAGTTGTCGAATTCTCACTAGCCACGGCTATCCTGCCACAGAAGGTTTTAATAGAAGTCAATACTGCTGCCCTTTATAATTCTACGGGAGAAGCTTGAGCTCCTGTAGAATGGTCCAGGACATGGCCATGAATTTTATGGATGAATTTTATTAGCTCTTAAACATTCTGGAGTCTGCCTCCCTTGTACGGCATAACGCCAGGTCCCCGCTGGCTACTGCAGCGGACGCTGCAAGGACAATATCCGTCCCACAATTGGGCCGGGCCCGCTGCAAGGGGGGGCCACCGCGCTGCGCCGACAAACTCCTGCTCTCAAGAAAATTGAGAGCAGGAGTCGCGACAGAGCGCTGGGCCACGCCCCTGTGCGGTTTAGCCAATGAGGGCGAACCTGCCAGGTGACGTCACGGCCCTGCCCCTGCTGTCCCCATCTCACAGTTAAGGACTCAATGTTATTCTATCTGTGTGTTATGTTTAAGTTGGTAATTGGCTTAGCCAGCCAATATTGCAGATAGGGATATGCATGTGAGTTACTGTAGACTCCTGATAGGAGTAGATGTTATTTTTATGAGTTTATTTTGTTCTTAAAGTGACGGTGTTTAAAAATGTGTAGTGTCACTAATGGAGAAATAAACCGCTGAGGGCTGAGTGCCCCTTGTATGTGTAGACACGTGTTTGTCCCCCTTTTTACAAAACAAACCCTGGAAGACTGTGTCAGGAAGAGCCTTGGCAAGTGGCAGTGCTACATAAAGGGAGCAGTTTGCCACATATGGTGGATTAGTGCGGGCAGACACTGAAAGGTCTGTGGGTTTGAGAAGGAAAAGTGGGGGTTTAAAATGGCCGCCCGGCTGAAGTAAAGTGCAGAGTCTGCAAGTGAACTCTGTCCCACTGTGTGTGACCAGTTGTGCTTACAGCATACTCAGAGAATATGTGAAGTGTGGATGCAATAGCACCCAGAGCTCAGTAGATGAAGATATGTTAAGGCCCTGAACTCAAGCAGAAACCAAAATGTTTGCTGAAGAAAGTGAAAATTGCATCTAGCAAGTGCTGAGTGTAAAGTCTGCCCCGTTGGGTATGAAACGATTGCTGTGCTGTGTAAAGCTAATGCCATAAGCAAAGTGCTGAGTGTCAAGTTTTCCCTGACGGATTTTTAAAATGGCCGACATGAAATGTTTGCTCTGCAATGTACGTAATCATACAAAACCGTGTCCCTTCAGGCCATACAATGATGATGACTACTCGTATGTGGCCCCAGAAAGAGATCTGTACCCGCAGATAAATTCAGTATGCTGGGCCTGTCATGAACTAGGTCACATGGAAGATGTGTGTCCCCAAATTTTCTAAGACAAACAGCTGCAAAAGCAAGCAACGCCCTGTGAGCACAAGGAAGATGTGGAAGCTGATACCAGTGAGTGTGTGCCCAATAATACTGATGTCTCTGGAGCTAATAAAGGAAAGAGAAAGGGGAAGAAAAAGAAAAGTATTTCTTAAGTCACAGAGGAAATGACCGAACCACTTGGACCTGCGCTGTCAGGACAACATGCGTCTGAAAGGCGCCGAAATGTGCTGCAGATCAAAGTGATGGGCAGAAGTGTCACGGAACGGTGGCAAAGAAAAAGGAGCAAAGGGAAGCTGAATCCTTGATCCAGGATAAAGAGGCCTTAATTTCTGCACTCCAAACTGCCCATCGTGATTATAAAGTCCTGCAGGAACGATTGGATAAGGAACGAGAAGGTTATGCTTAGGTACAAGGTGTTTACTCCCAGCTATACAAGAGTACGAGGCTTTGAAGAAAACAGAGCATCTCTTACGGAGTGAGTTAGAGGAGGCGACGACTAGTCTGGAAAAGGCCAACACCTCAATTGCTACCATGGAGGAAAAGCAGAACAAGTCGGACAAACTGATTGCTAAGCTAAAACAGAAATATAAGGAGGCTCTACATGAAGTTCACACTCTTAGCACAGAAGTGCAAAACTCACACCAGGAGGGCCATGGTCTAAACACAGAGCTGTGTACATTGAAGGAAGCCTATGAGAATGCCCTGAGTGATTTAGAGACTGTAAAGAAAGAGAATGTACAGGTAAGTCTAAAAGAAGAAAATTCAGATTTGTCTGACCAGGCTAGTGAAGGAAGGAAGAAGCTTCACCAAGCAGAAAAAATGACGGAACAATTGTTCCTGGAAAATGTAGAAGTGCAGGCAGCACTGCAGAGCCTGCTGCAAGAACTACGTGCGCATCTACAGGAGGCCAGGGAGGTGCAGTGAGTCCTGCAGGAAGAAAGTGTCCTGGCGGCTAACCAGGTACAAGTGCTACAGGAACGGCTGAGTACCCATTGTGTCCACACAGAGCAGTATGAGGAGCTAAAGGCCATGCTGCGTGTCACCAGAGCATCGTAGATAATAATAATAATAGCATGTTCTTGTATAGCGCTGCTAGTTGTACGCAGTGCTTTACAGAGACATTTTGCAGGCGCAGGTCCCTGCCCCGTGGAGCTTACAATCTATGTTTTTGGTGCCTGAGGCACAGGGAGATAAAGTGACTTGCCCAAGGTCACAAGAAGCTGACACCGGGAATTGAACCAGGCTCCCCTGCTTCAAACTCAGTGCCACAGTGTCTTTACTCACTGAGCCACTCCCTTTCACCTGCCAGGTGACTCTGTATGAGAGGGAGCGGGGAAAAGTCCAGAAACTGGAGCAAGAGATGGAGAAGCAGCGAGGCTGCTCCATCCCCATCAGTCAGTACGCCAAGGAGAAAGAGGCCTGGAAAACAGAAGCAGCAGGGATCCTGGTGATGAAATCTGCGGAGCTCCAAAATATGAAGGATGAGCTGACACAAACTCAGAGCAAGCACCGGGAAGAGGTGAAGGCCCTGAGAGGGGACTTGCAGGATCAAATTGAAGAGCTGCAGACGCAGATTGCTGGTCGCAAGATACAGCTTGTCGAGAGGGAGGAGGTGTCCGTCCGTCAGGTGGCCTGCTGACATTGCGCTATGAAACCGAGATGGCCGATATCAACAAGTGGCTTGACCACATGGCCAATGAGGGGGCCCGCCTACAGCTGTATCTGGACAAGGTCAGGGAGGAGCACCGGCAGCTGCAGGTCAAGAATAGAGAAAAGGAAATAGAGTTAAACCTTGCTCTGCATCAGCTGACATACGTGGAATCGCGACTCAACTCCAAAGAAGTTGAACTAGCAGCCGCACAGTGAAGAAAGAAATAGAGAAGCACAGCTTCAAGACCTGAGGAAGGACCTGGAGTTTGAGCATGCTGGCCATAAGATGGCAGAGAAACAAAAGCGTGACCTGGGCGAGGAGCTCGAGGCTCTGAAGACTGAGAAGGATGCTACGTTGGATTCTACTGCTACCCAGCAGGAGGTTCCTCAGATGAAGTTGGAGGAAAAGGTATTGGTCCAGCCCAAGCGTCTGTATCCTGCAAAAATGAATGCCCGTGAAGACACCCAGGCCACCACAGAAGATGTTTTAGCCAAGTGGGTGGCAGTTCCTAAAAACACAAAGTGGATGGAAAATCCTGAGGACATTGTTAATATGGACTGCGTTTATACAGAGGCAATTAGGTCTCCAAAACCCGAAGGCCTGGTAATTGCCCCAAAAGAAAAATCAAACATTTCTGATGATTAGAAATGTTCTTGAGAGGAGACATTTCAGCAAGAAGAGCCTAGAAGGTTCAAAGATTGGAAAGCAGAGGCGACGAAGGGCAACGCTGCGCTTGAATAGTTCCAGATCTTGCCACTCTGGACCACAGTGTGGAGCCAAGAAGAATCTGGTCCGGGTGTCTCGTCAGAGGCTGAAGAAACAGTCCAGTCATGTGCAGGATGCAGCGGGCGTTGAAATGAAGTCTGAGGATGTAATAGACTTGAAGGCAAGAAAAAAAAATGTGTAGGAACTGACTGATTAGGTTACACGCGTGGACTATGTCACGGACATTTAACCTTGCAAATAAGCTAGTATAGTTATATGGTATTATGCCTCTAGGATGAGCAGTGCATGAATATTGCAAGGTTGTATTTTCTGAAAATGTGTAATGTATAAACTTAATGGCCCTTATTATATAATATTGTTCATGTTCTAGAGTAGGAAAACCCCAGGGAGGTGATCGAAACTGTCCGGTTTTGTGAATATATATACAGATAAGGTTTATCATATCCTGGGGTATAGGAAGTTCTTGTTACTAAGAAAAATGGTTCCTTATTGAAAGGCAACAAAATAGGTTCATCAAGAAAAATGTATAGTCTCACTAATGGAGAAATAAACCGCTGAAGGTTGAGGGCTGAGTTGAGGGAGCAGTTTGAAGCTGAAGGTTGAGCAGTTTGCCACATGTGCTCAATACGTGGTAAAGTTTGCTTCTGGGTACTTCCCTCCATTATCACATCTTCTAACGCTGGTGGCAATGTGTGTGGCGAGCGTGAGTGATCACCTCCGCATGCTCGTGAGTGCACGGCGCTAAGCTGCTTGCAGAGGCAAGCAAATTTGTTTATGCCGTTCGCTGGCGCGTCACGTGAGAGGTTCGCCCAATGAGGCATGGCCTTGTCCCCCGACATGCCCCCATACGCGTGCAACTAGCGGACCCGGAAAAACATGGCCAAGCAGAGCGCAAGATGTCACAGCGCTCGAGCGACAGCGTGCCTGCTCACAGCCTGGCCGCAGCCTTAGGCTGCGACCCCGCTAGCGCTGAGTGGGCGGTGCTTGGCGAGGTGACTTGCATATATATATATGCAAGTCCCCGCGCACGCGGGTATGCGCGTGCACACACGCGATGCGCTTAGGTAAATAAAAATGTTATACTTTCCCGCTCGCTCAATATTCGGCAATAAACCCCCGAGCGTGATCAGACGCAAGACACCAGCCACGCATGGTTTGAGCGTCAGCGCGGTCAGTGCTAGCGGGGACTCAGCCTTATGGAGAGAGTTAATGCTGCAACTTCCTCTTCTCTTTCAACAGCTGAAGTTTGTGGCTGTGATGGCTGCAGTATCCCAGTTTCATCATGTCTTGAAGGGCGAATCCTGCGTAGCATTGCTTAATAACGTGATTTACATTCATCTGACTGTGACTATTATGCCATGTTACTACTGTTTGTATTTCTATTCCATCATACATTATGCATAATGCTGTTACATTATACAACTTTGCATATCACAAAATAGGTATTATAAATGTGTAGTTTAAGGAATACATTTTTACCATCAGCATTGTGTGTATGTGTGTGTGTATATGTATATATATATATATATATATATATATATATATATATACATATACATATATATATATATATATATATATATATATATATATATATACATATATACAGTGTTCGACAAATCACCCAAAAATCTACTCGCCCAACCCAAAAATCTACTCGCCACCTAGTCCCGCCCCCAACCCCGCCCCTAGTCCCGCCCCCAACCCCGCCCCTAGTCCCGCCCCCAACCCCGCTTTAAAATAAAATATATAAATAAAATACATTTAATAAATTCCTAGTCAGAACAACATTCGTTTTTGACATAAATGTATTTATTGTATTACATTATACTACAATTAGTCCTTGTTACATGTGTGTGTGTAAATGTCGGATCTAGAAATAAAAGCCAGGTGTGAATGACTAGTTTCCTGAACCCCTTAACCAATGTCTGGATGTCCCCGCTTCACAATATCTAAAGCAGCAATCCCACCTGGGATCTTACCTGATCCGCAGTCCCTCAATGTCCAGGTACGCTCATTCCCGCAATGTTATACATTGGGGAGGTGTTCATTACCTGTCTTCTGGGTTAGGGGGGGTTCCGATGTCTTCCGTGTGAAGCTTGAGCCAGATCTGGAAGAAAGCAGTATAGGGTAGTTAAGATTTCGGTGTAGTATAGGGCAGTTAAGATATATAGGGTAAATAAGAGATCCAGAGTGTGAGTGACAGAGAGAGAGAATGTGGGGGAGAGAGAGAGAGAGAGTGTGGGGGAGAGAGAGAGAGAGAGAGAGTGTGGGGAAGAGGGAGAGAGCGTGTGGGGGAGAGGGAGAGAGAGTGTTGGGGAGAGGGAGAGAGAGTGTTGGGGAGAGGGAGAGAGAGTGTTGGGGAGAGAGGGAGAGAGAGTGTGGGGGAGAGAGGGAGAGAGAGTGTGGGGGAGAGAGGGAGAGAGAGTGTGGGGGAGAGAGGGAGAGAGAGTGTGGGGGAGAGAGGGAGAGAGAGTGTGGGGGAGAGAGAGAGAGAGTGTGGGGGAGAGAGAGAGAGAGTGTGGGGGAGAGAGAGAGAGAGAGTGTGGGGGAGAGAGAGAGAGAGTGGGGGGGAGAGAGAGTGGGGGGGGGAGAGAGAGTGGGGGGGAGAGAGAGAGTGTGGGGGAGAGGGAGAGAGAGTGTGGGGGAGAGAGAGAGTGTGGGGGAGAGAGTGTGGGGGAGAGAGGGAGAGAGAGTGTGGGGGAGAGAGGGAGAGAGAGTGTGGGGGAGAGAGGGAGAGAGAGTGTGGGGGAGAGAGGGAGAGAAAGTGTGGGGGAGAGAGAGTGTGGGGGAGAGAGAGAGAGTGTGGGGGAGAGAGGGAGAGAGAGTGTGGGGGAGAGAGAGAGAGTGTGGGGGAGAGAGAGAGAGTGTGTGTGGGGGAGAGGGAGAGAGAGTGTGGGGGAGAGAGGGAGAGAGAGTGTTGGGGAAAGAGAGAGAGAGAGAGAGAGTGGGGGAGAGAGAGAGTGTGGGGGAGAGAGAGAGAGAGTGTGTGGGAGAGAGAGAGTGTGGGGGGGAGAGAGAGCATGTGGGGTGGAGAGAGAGTGTGTGGGGGGGAGAGAGAGAGTGTGGGGGGGAGAGAGAGAGTGTGGGGGGGGAGAGAGAGAGTGTGGGGGGGAGAGAGAGTGTGTGGGGGGGAGAGAGAGTGTGGGGGAGACAGAGGAGAGAAACGGTGGGTGACACACACAGAGGGTGGGTGATACACAGAGAGAGAGGCTGGGTGAGTGACTGGCTGGTTGAGTGGTTTGCTGGGTGAGTGGCTGGGTGGGGCAGGGGTGACTGGGTGGGTGAGTGACTGACACTGACTGGGGGTGGGGGGTGACTGACACTGACTGGGGGTGGGGGGGTGACTGACACTGACTGGGGGTGGGGGGGTGACTGACACTGACTGGGGGTGGGGGGGTGACTGACACTGACTGGGGGTGGGGGGGTGACTGACACTGACTGGGGGTGGGGGGGTGACTGACACTGACTGGGGGTGGGGGGGTGACTGACACTGACTGGGGGTGGGGGGTGACTGACACTGACTGGGGGTGGGGGGTGACTGACACTGACTGGGGGTGGGGGGTGACTGACACTGACTGGGGGTGGGGGTGACTGACACTGATTGGGGGTGGGGGGTGACTGACACTGACTGGGGTTGGGGGGTGACTGACACTGACTGGGGGGTGACTGACAGGGGGGGGTGACTGACTGACTGGGGGGAAGGTTACTGACTGGGGGGGTTACTAACTGGGGGGGTGACTGACTGGGGGGGGTTACTGACTGGGGGGGGTTACTGACTGGGGGGGGTTACTGACTGGGGGGGGTTACTGACTGGGGGGGACCTCTGGTGTCACACACATACACATACTCCCATACACACATACATTCATTCACACACACATTCTCCCACACACACACACATACACATTCTCACACACACACAGGGGAGGAAAGGCCGCGACCAGCACCACGCAAATCCCCCACCCACCCGCGCCCATCTCCCGCTCGTGTGGGGGGCAGGCTGACATCCCCCCCCCCAATCAGCAGGGTGGGAGGGAGGCACGTGGCGAGGTATCCCCCACTGGGCGCCCCAGGTGACAGTCAGCCCCGCCGTGGCCGCCACTGCCCTGCTCCCCTCGCCGGCATGTCACAGTGCACGGCCAAGCTGCAGGCTGCTTCTTCCCCCCCAGCCCGCGGCGGCATGATGCTCGTGGGGGGGGGGACAGGCCGACATCCCCCCACCTCATGCGGCGGCTGCGCCATCATGAAAGTAGGGGACGCATGGGAGGCACGTGGTGAGGGCCGAGCCCCCCCCCGCAAGCCAACCGGGCTGCAGCAGCGGGGACCTCCCGCCCCTGACATCGATCGGTGGATCGAGGGGAAGGGGACAGGAGGAGGGGAAGGGGACAGGAGCAGGAAGAGGGGAAGGGAGCAGGAGGAGGGGACAGGGGACAGGAGCAGGGGACAGGAGGAGGGGACAGGAGCAGGGGACAGGAGGAGGGGAATGGGACAGGAGCAGGGGACAGGAGAGCTTCCGCGGTGGGGCGTAGGGAGCCATGTGGGGACCAGGGGGATCGCAGGGAAGGAGCAGAGGGGCCGCAGCATGGAGAGTACTTACCCTCCAACAGAGCTCCAGGCAGAATGGCCGCTCGTTGGGGGCGGGCTCATATAGAGCCTGGCCGCGCGCCCACAAAGCCTGGAGCGCGCGCCAATCAGGAGTCAGGTAGGGGAGTTTTTTTTGTTTTGTTTTTTCAGCGCGAGCAGGGAAATTTCAGCGCGAACGGGGGAATTTAAAAAAAAAAACACGTGTGCTGCTTGGGCCAATAG
Organism: Ascaphus truei; assembly: GCF_040206685.1. Taxonomy (NCBI): domain Eukaryota; kingdom Metazoa; phylum Chordata; class Amphibia; order Anura; family Ascaphidae; genus Ascaphus; species Ascaphus truei. The sequence continues at coordinate 89,901,006 of NC_134489.1, forward strand.
TTACTCGCCCGGGGGTTAAATCCACCCGCCCCGGGCGAGTAAATGTATACAATTGTCGAACACTGCATATATATATATATATATATATATATATATAGTGTGTGTGTGTATATGTACAGTTGTGTGAAAAAGAAAGTACATCCTCTTTGAATTCTATGGTTTTACATATCAGGACATAATAACAATAGCAGTAGGTTCCTTAGCAGGGGTAAGAGGGGCATATATATATATATATATATATATATATATATATATATAGCCTATAGGGAACCATGTTAAAAATGGTTATTGAGGCAAAAAGTGACACTGTGTGCTCATTTGCATGTCATTTCCCAGAATCCCTTGCTGCAGTGGAAGTGCTGTATGCTGGGTGATAATGGGGAAAGGCGGGGTTGCAGACCTGCCTAAGACATGCAGATGAGCATACAGCTATATTTGCATATTTGCTTTCCTGTGGAGGGTTTTTGTCACTTTTTTTACTCACCATAACTTAACTCAGGTGTGTCTGTGTGTGTGTGTGTGTGTGTGTGTGTGTGCGCGTGTGCGTGCGTGCGTGTGTGTACACATTATATTGTTCATACACATTCTTCTTTTATTAATAATTATGTTTTACTAGTGTTACATCATGAATTTGGAAGTTGTACATTAAGATAACTTCATTTTGAAGATTGCAGGACCCCTACCTGGCAAATGGAATTAATTGATGCTGGTGTTAAAGAAACAATCCAGGCAATACAACACATGTGTTTTTTATTTTATTTTTTAAATCAGTTCTGTAGCATTAGAAACCTACTGCATTTTGTTTTATTATCCAACTTGTAATGCCATTTTTTAATGCGTTTTAATATACTTGTAACGGCTTTTCTGGACACTTCCTGACCCACCCAATCTCAGATTGGCCCCTGTGGTCTAACCAGTCCCCATTACATGGATGTATCTGGTGGTGCACCTGTTGGCTACAAGACTCCTGAGTCTCCCGCATGATGTTGGTATGGGGAATGTCAACCCAGACAGGCAGCGGAGGTAGTGTGCTAGAGTCCTACCTACATACAGTGCAGCGCCTCCACCTCATCAGGATCTCTGCGTCCGCAAGGAGATGGTTCTGATGAGGAACTCCTCTGTGGTGCCTTCCTCTGTGGAGTAACTTCACACTCACACATGGGGGTTCTTGTGAATAAGGGCATCTTTATTGATGGTCCAGGCAAACTGCCCCTCGCAGCAAATGGCTTAGCCGCTCATTCTCTTACAGCACTCTCCTTCAGAAGAATCTGCCCTCCCAATGGAGTTGGATCACCTCTCCACTAAGGGAGATCACCCCCTGTGCCCAGGTCCCTGGACACAGTTCAGGCCCTTTCTTGGCCTGCCAGCCTTACTGCTGCAATTATAGAATCACTCTTGAACTTGGAGCTTGAACTCCTGTCAACCACTAGTGAACAACTAACTTTGGGCAGTGCTGTGTCATATACCTTAGGAAACAGCCACATCTCTGATGTCACTAACAGTGGACTCAGAGCATGTTACCACTCCCCTTGACTACATATGACACCTCACCAGGGTGTGAGGGCATACCTCCATGATTGATGCTGGCAATCCTGTATATTTACCAGGCTTACTGCCAGCATGAGAGAGAACTGCATACCATTTTTAAACATGGCTACATACTGATAATCCTTTGATTTCTATAGCGGGTTTTAGCACAATTTCCCTGCATTGCAAGATCTTTGTAACACTTTCCTGTTTGTGGTCATTTTTTGCCAATATTCCCAGCAGTTTGAGCTGCAAACTGTAACAATAGATAATGTTACCTTCGTAACATAAGAATATATTGTAGCTGCTGAGTTACTGACGGATTGATTGAAACTGAAAGGCAGCCATTTAGTGAGCCCTGGGAAACAGGATCTTTGCTGATCGATCATGGGAGAACTAATTGAATGGTCGCTTAAGTAATTAGTTTTCAGTAAAGGTAATCAAAGGTGTCACACTGTATATTAAAACAATTTTTTTTAATTGCCGCTTGGATTGCATCTTTAAAGGCATTTGTGATCATTTTCAAAAAAGTTTTCCATTGAGTATCTTTGTTTGCGTGTTGCATGATTTTATATTGAAGGTTACATTTTTTTTTTAAGTATTAGTGTTATTGCATATAGTAGCATTTTACTGGTAAAAATAACCATCATTACTTACAGAGTTACTACATCATGTATTAATATGACACATTAAACATTTTCCATCTATCATGAATCATCTGTTGATTTTTACTCACTGTAAAACAGATTTTCTTTAGTTTACACTATCAAACTGGGTCCAGGGGGCCAAGTAATTCATTTAAAATGTTGGGCTGCACAATATGTCAGTTAAAGGTGCGCAAGCGGTCACACGTCAAACAGAGGGACATTCATGTAGTGTGTAACAGCAACAAATATCCCAAATGTGTAGTATGTTACTAGAAATCAAACATACCAGTGCCTCTCAGGTGTTCTTTCCTTGGACAACTCCTTTATGTTTGATGTCCACATAGCGCTTTTTGCACTGTTGGACATCACGTCGAAGCAGCCATCAGGGTTCACTGCTCCAGGTATTCATTGCCAGTGAAAAAGGAAAAAAAAGCAGCGCACAACGCTCATAGTGAAGTATGTATATGTTAAATGTGCCAATCAATGAACAGATAGGTAATGTGCGTGCATCAATGTAGTGCTTTTAAAACATTTAATGTAACACTGACATGGGTCTACTGCACCGGAACGGACGACCGAAACCGCTGGCCCTCGAGCCTGATGCGTTGAAGGACCACCCAACACTGCAGGGCGACCAGCACCGCACAGAAGAACGTTGTATTCCCATCGCGGTCAATCTCGGGAGAAACCTCTCCAAGCTCTGATACTCGGCTGGCAAGTTCCGTTCAATAGGGAAAAATGAATCTCAAGGTAAAACCCCCCATGTGCAGCACTCACAGTGACAGTAACCTCAGACTTCACCACACAGTATCACGCGAATGCGATCAAAACAGGCTCTGTCAGAGGATCACTCCGTCACACTGTCGGCATGAATACGGTAATAGCAAACTGGTGTGAACAAATATGCTTACCAGCCAAGACACTGCGGGACAATATAAAGCGGCAGCTGATGACTTCACGGTATAGCACCACAATCAGTGGCCGTACAGAATTGTCTTCGAGCCAGTAGTAAGCTGCAAATCGGTAATATAAGCAGGATGAATTGGCAAAGTAAATACAGTATGGGCAATAAAAACATCAGGTATCCTATGCGTTTTGTAGTATGCAGACTACTTCATCAGGAATGCTTTACCAGTGGTTGTTCTTCACAAGCAGTGGTTTTATGGACAATATGCCCTGAACTTTGTCATAAACCTCTACTATTTTTTTCTATCAAAACTTAATTCTCCTCTTCAAGTCATTTTACATTTCTAATCCTTTGCTTTTCAGAGGCCACAGGCGCAGCACTTGGCTTAGATTTTGGAGATTGTTGCAGTGAGTCTAAGGCAGTGATTATAGTGCAGGCGCATGCAACGGAGGGCATGGAGATGCGTGCGCCTGTCGCCCGAGCGATCCGTGCACTCTGATGGGGAGGCGTGGGCGTGATGTCACCAGGCTGGTTCGCCCTGATTGGCTGAAACGCTCCCATGATGCAAAAAAACTAAATTATTTCTCTTCAAAATTCCGCTGTGCTTCCTCGCGCGTGCGCACTATGGCCAGCCTGATAGAGATACTGTATTTTGTTCACGTGACGCGCACTATAATCGTGACCTTGTTCTTGATGCTGCGCCTTTTCTCCCTGGTCACTCCTCCCTCAGCCCTCTGCCCTCTCCCCTCCAGTTGTCCTACCTGTGGCCCACCCCCTCTAAACTCCTCCCACCTCTCACTTCTCCCACTTCTCCCTCTTCCCTCCTCTCCCACGACTCCTCCACTCTCCCTCCAGTCCTAATCTAACCACTGCCATTGTATGTATAAAATGGAGGATTTTATAGCTTAGCACAGGGGTGCGCAAACTATTAGAATTATGCCCCCCTTACCTTCTCCCCCTGTGCTTGCTCCCCCCTCACCCCTTGTGTCGGTGTCAAATGACATCTCAGGGTCACGTGACGTCACGCCATAGCAGTCTTCAGAATCAAGGTATGTTGAGTTGCAGGGGCCCCACGCGATCCCCCTGCATTTAATTTAAATGCTTTGGGGAAGAGTGCGGGACCTCTGCAACCACCTGCGCACCCCCATAAAAATATCGCGACCCCCAGTTTGCGTACCGCTTGCTTAGCACATAGTTAAGACTCACAAGCATCACTAAATCATGCAAGATTCACTCTATTTTAACATAAGAGGTAAAAATAATGCATTTATCGCAAGTTTCATTACAATTTTAACATTTGGTCGCGCAGATTTTGAAATTTTTAGGGGGATTTACATGGTATTGGTGCTTTTCTAACATGTTTGCTTTATCAGCTACAAAATGCATGATAGCAAGTTCGTGGAGGGAGAAGAACCCACTTATTATGACACAGACCGATAATAAAATCTGGGGTATAATGACTGTGGAAAAGTTGTAATCCATGTTACACGGCACTCGCCTTCAGTTCCAGAAAGTACGGGGCCCATAGACTTCATTTAAAGAGGCTGATCCTTGGCCATGGATAAGCAATATTATCAACCCCTGAAGTGGAGGCAAAGACCATCCCCAAACATATTCCTGGGTTATCGGACGATAGGCGGGGAATCAATAGGGATCCCCCTTCTCTAAAGTTGACTTTGATTCTCCCTTGTATACATACCTGTGAATGTACGAAGATTTTAACAGCATTGTACTTACTGTATTTCCTGAAGTGTGAAGAAATGTTTACCTACCCCTCCCCAGGCAATTTTGTTTTCTGTATCCCCCACCTTCCTACGCTGTGTTATATTACTAATGAAACTCAATAAAAAAATATATTTAATAAAAAAAATGTGTAAAAAAAAAAAAACCATTGGAAAATTATATAATTAATAATGTGAACTTTGATTATGCCTTTTCTGTGTACAAATATTTGTATTAAGTTTCTTGGTGTGCGGGGGGGGGGTACATAAAGAAAATAAAAAGTGGGGGTTAATGGTACACAGGGAAGGATGTGGGACTGGCTACCTTAGCCTTAGTTTCAGACCTTCAAGTTAAATAATATTTATGTCTGTTGCCCACAGCTCACAGAGAAAAAAAATCCACCCGCAACATCATTGCAAGCGCAAGCCTGTGTGTAAGGGAAACATGATGCATCATTACCAACCATCTTATTTGTTATTGGCGAGCTGTCAAGGTGGCCATGTTTAATCCTGAGAGTGTGTTTACCGAACCATGAATTTCACAGCAGTAAATATTCTTCCTTCAAACTTTCCAGTTCAGATTAGTTGAAATAAATGTTTTACCTCAAGTTACATGCGTTGCGGCTTTAACCAGAGACAATTAGTAACAAAGAATAGGTTCACTTACTGAGCGCTGTTAAAGTCTAAGCTCTGTGGAATATTTCAGAAACATTTGTGCAGTTAGTCTTGGGTGACATCTTCCTCTAGTTCACATAGCTGCCATCAAAGAAGAGACAATAACAACGTTCTTGTGTTTAAAAATACTTACCTACATAATAGATTAATGTAAAGTTCAGGTGGAGATATAGGTGTGTATTTTGGGAAACCAAATAGGACAACAAAATGTACATAGATCATCACCCACCTACCTCTACTCAACCGCCTTCTGTGTTTGTCTCTGACTTTCAATCCTATCTCTCCTCTTTTGCTTTGGGGACCTCAACTGCTGTATTGAAGACCCCCCTCTCCTATGGGCTTCCCGCTTTCTCTCTCTAGCCTCTCTTTTGGCTTTCACAAATGGACTGCAGACAGCATCCATAAAGACGGCCACTACCTGGACCTGGTTTTCACACAAAAAAAAATTCTCTCTGACTTCTCCATTTCATCATTTCCTCTCTCTGACCATCCCCTTATCTAATTTTCTCTCAGTTCTCCCCTCCTCTCCTTCTCCATCATCCATCTACCTCTCGCTTCTGTCAAGACCTGAACTCCATTCATCTACTGACTCCACTTTGTGCTCCTCCCTCTCTTCTCTGCTCCACTACAAACTCTGACAACCTGGTCATGAACTACAATTCTGCGCTATCCTCCTCTCTTGATCTACATGGCCTTTTTTTTCTCTGCCGTTCTAACCCCAGATTCGGGCTAAACTGCGATACACGCATACTCTGCTCCTACACTCTCTGCATCCTACATGATGACGCTCCCTGACGCGTTTCGTCACACACGGGTAACTTTTTTGACTACCCTTTGAAAAAGTTACCCGTGTGTGACGAAACGCGTCAGGGAGCGTCATCACGTAGGACGCAGAGACACTACGTCACCACGGAGCGCAGGAGCAGACCGATCCGAGCGCCAACAACACAGAGACTTGCCAGCAAGGAGCGACACTTTACGATCTCTGGAACGTGTTGCTGAACCATCTACTTGCCCTGGACATCTTGTAGGACTGTGGTTCATCCATTTTCGAGATCGGGGGATTCCCAAGAACCAAGCGAAGCTACCGGATGGTGGTGATTATTATCACGAAATGCTTTTATATCTTGTACCCTTGTGAGTGCATTTTTTCCCCCCCTTCCCCTCAATAAATTTACGGTTTTATACTATGGGGTGTGCGCTCTCTCCTTTCTACAGAATTCCTATGGATGTGATTAGTCCTTCTGAGAGCAGCCGGAGACCCCTCACACCAGGATCTATCCACATTATTGGACTTTTACTTTGAGGACTGGTTTTTACCCTCTTTTTTGCTTCTTTTATTATTATCATTTATTGTATTCTGATTTGGGATATTCACAGGTCTATCACACTTATTTATGTATTTAATGTTTGCACAGGCACTTAGTTAGTTCTACTTCACATTATATATAAAGTTTAGAATTTATACTGTATCTATTATCACAATATTTTTATTAATTATTTTATCTCTGCCATTTCACTTATTTTTACACCTCCAGTAGGCGCTGCTTTTTTCTTTTTTGTTTGTCATGTATATATATATATATATATATATATGTATATATATATATATATATATACAGTGTTCGACAAACCTATACATTTGCACGCCCCGGGCGAGTGGATTTAACATCGTGGCGAGCTCCTATTGGCCCAAGCAGCACACGTGTGGTACTAGGTGGCGAGTAGATTTTTTGGTGATTTGTCGACCACTGTGTATATATATATATATATATATATATATATATATATATATATATATATATATGTATATATATACATGTATATATATATATGTATATATATATATATGTGTATGTATATATATATATGTATATATATATATGTATATATATATATATATATATGTATATATATATGTATATATAATATATATATATATATATATATATATATATATACACACAGCACATTTGATTGCAGGCCAGTAACAGAACCCCTGAAGAAGTGCGCATGCGCACGAAACGCGTAGGGCCTTTGAGATTTCATTACCAGCATCACTGATAGAGGAGCGGAGCCTTGCAGCAGTTCCTGGAGTTGAGACCATAAGGAGCTGGCATTTGGAGTGCGATCCGGTATCCATGTCCCGCCCGCTGGGACGCAGTTCCGGGCGAAAACGGAAGGCGTCTCGTGGAGTAGAAGGCAGAGTCGCCATTTTCGGCATCAGCACGAGGAGTGACCTGCAGGACTCCACATGTGGCACGCGCTCACAAGCATCTACCGACGGATGATCGATTCAGTATCCATTTGCCTATATCCTGTGGTCTTGCTGTAAGTAGGATTCCGGTTTTAAAACACCGGAACCTGAACCTGCTCGTCACCAGTGTGCTGGATTTTACTGTGTTCATTAAAACCTTTAATATTAGTCAGCCTATTGTTTAGTGTTGTTTAAGTGTTGTTTGGGTTTGTCTGTGTATGTCTATATGTGTTAAGTTTTAACCAACTGTGTTACACTATGATTTTGTTCTCTTGTCTCCCCTGCATGGCATATTACTTTTGCTGCTGAGGAATCTGCTGTCCACTGGACTAGAATACCAATTACTGGACATTTCAAGCCATCTATTGGACTATATTCACCATCCAATTGGACTTTAAGGCGCCGGTCTGTATCTGGTTTTTTTTTCTGTGTCTCACTAACTGTGTTTGGGTTAGAAGTTCCTGGCAGCCTAGTTTATTATTTAATATTCACACTGTTGTCCTTACAATCACTACTATATTTGTTTTGATCAGTTTTTAGCGCTATTCACACCACTCTTTTTTCTTTAGGCCAGTAACAGCACCAAAGACAGCTCAGCTTTAGTGTCTGATGCCAAGACCTGGAGAATAGAAGATTGCAAATCCAACGTTCTGTTGAAAAAATACCTATTGCGCTTAACACAAGCACAATTTGGAGCCAGATGTGATTTTTGCTTTTTAATAACTGAAATCCAGTGGTATTTTTAGGGGTACAGATTCCCTGAAATGGAAGACTTGAAAACAAGCAGCGTTTGAGCCTGGTCCTTTAAAGTATAGCGTGGAAAAGATTTAGTAAGCCGTGCTTGAAGTAATGGTTTATAGAAATTTGTTGAAGATTTTTGGAGCATCTTAAAAGTCTTGTGCATAAGTTAGATGCTGTTGACATCTTTCAATGGCTTCACTTGTCTTTCTGCATTTATTGTTTGCAGGAATTATTACTGGTACACTGATTTGTGCCAAGCCATTTTTGCTGAACATGTTTCTTATGAAAACAAACACATTACAATTGTGCTGATATATAGGGAGCGGTTGGAGAGATGGCTTTGTTGTTAACGACCTTCACATCAGAAGCAGTCGCTTTATATAATCATGAAAAACATACTTCATATTCCTGTTTTCCCATTGACAGGATTTTGCTGCTAGGATACATTGTATCTATTGTATGTATATTTTTATTTATGTAGTGCCAACTATGTACGTAGCGCTTTACAAATGAGACAATACAGAGAATTACAATACAATTAATGCAATATACATAAAATCAGACATTCGGTAAGGAAATCCATGCCTCGGGAAGCTTACAATACGAGCAGTATGTTATCAGATTTAGAGACAGTAGGTGAAGACGTAAGTGCAGTAAATGGCAGTGCATGACCATAATAATTCATAAGTACGGAGCAGTCGGCATTAGTTCAGGCCATTGACATGCTTCATTCAGAAGGTGTGTCTCAAGGTTTGACATAAAGGTGGGAAGAGAAGGTGTTTGGCGTAGACTTAGTGTGAGGGAGTTCAACAGGAAAGGGGAAGTAAGGGTGAAAGGTTTAGGGAGAAAGATAACAGTGGAGGTAGAGGGGGTAGAAAAGAAGCAATTGTGAGAAAAGCGCAGGAGACATGGAAATTGAAGCTGATATGGATATGTAGGGAGGAGCAGACGAGTGGAGAGCATTAAAGGTTAGAGACAACTTTTTAGGTGAACTGGAACTTGATGAGAAGCCAGGAGAAGGATTTAAGGAGAATAATACAATACATTGTATTGGGAATAAGTGGAATGAATATAACTGCAGAATTTTTAATACATTGAGAAGAAAGTTGCAAGTCAGGGAGATCTGTTAGTAGGTTACAATAATTCAGATGGAAGAGGATAAGGGTATGCATTAGACTTCTAGCACTAGAGTGAGAAGTAGACAGAGGAAAGGGCAGATCTTACAAATTTTACAGAGGAAAAAGCAACAAGTTTAAATAGGGAACGAATGTGAATGATAGGACTGACATTGGAGTCCTCTATGCAAATGCGTTGGTGACAGAATAGATGTTGGTTCAATTTGCTGTGGTGGAAAAAGGGGTTATCAGGCCATGTTTTCGTGGAAACATTAGGCGCTCAATTTAAGGCATTCAATTTGAGACAGTGGAGCGACCTTCACAATCATATAGCCAGAAACTTCGAACTGGATTTCAGGTGTAAGTTTAGGGGTCGATAGATAAGTCTGAGAATCATTTTTGTAGAGGTGATACCTAAAGCCAATTGCGTGTATGAGGTCAACGCACGATAGTGTGTAGAGATAGAAAAGGAGATATCCCAGAATAAAGCGGTGAGGTACACTTGAGAGGAGCGGGAACAGGTAGAAGGAGTCTGATGGGATTAAGTTGTGCGAAATTATATAAGGTGATGGTCAAAGAGCAGAAGGGGTGGGGGGAGGGTTAAAATAGAAAAATCACAAAGGGAAACTTTTTTTTTTCTTTCTTTTTTATAGTAAAGACCAGGTCTAAATAGTGGCCATGTTTGTGGGTGCTGGCAACAGCCCACAAGACTGCGTAATCAATGTGACAGTTGAAGGCCCCTAGTAAAAGAATGGGAGAGTCAGAGGAGAGAAAAAAAGAAAGACAGAATACAGTCTGAGAGGAAGGTAGAGGATGTAAAGGTAGGTGGTTGGTAGATGAAGGCCACATGCAGAGAGGGTTGAAAAGCTTACCATCATGAACCAAAAAAAGAAGAGAATAAAATGGATGTTTGCATAGAAAGGAGCAGATATTGTAAGTGAGGAGAGACCTATCCCACCACCTTAGCCAATGGGGAGTGGGATGCAAGAAAGAAAATCCATCCCAGGCGACAGCAGTGTCATGTTCTCTAAGCCAGGTTTGGATTAGAGAGAAGAGATGAAGGGAGTGAGAGCAGAAGAGGTCATGTACAGCAAGAACTGCTTTTCAAGTTGACAGCATTTGGCTGCTTGCATACATTATTACTATTGGAAACACAAGGGATAGACAGCACTCAAAAAATGCTAGAGACAGTGCAGGGTGTAGAAGGAACAAGGAGGACCCGAACTCCTCCAAAATAATAACCAAAATACAAGTGTGTACCAGTACTCACTGATTTATAGAATACTAATCAAATGTAGGAATAAGCCAAATGATTTTTTTTTTTTTTTTTTTAAATAATAGAACAAGTTGTTCCCCCACATTTCTGTATTCAGGGTCATTTGTGTATTTATTGCATGCATTATTACAATTTTTCTTATATCTTGTGCTTCTATTATTAAAAATGTTTTTCATTTGGCATATTCCTACATTTGATAGTATTCTATAAGTCAGGGAGTGCTGGAACAAACTATTGTATTTTCATTAGTATTGTTCTACCATTGGTATGATTTAGAACTTTAAGGGTTATTTGTACAGACATCAGCCGGTAGCCCTTTCAATGCTCATACAGTATGACACACATAAGGGGTGATTGCTACCGAAGCAAATCACATGGTTGCAATCCCGGCAGTCCGATGACATCTGGGTGCTGCTAGATTTCTGGCATTGTAAAGGTAATAAACCTCTAACCTATTGTAACATTAAAAACAAAGTTGACTTCATTTTTAACCTTCATACGGCCAGATTTGCTTATCTGTGTAAGCAGTCTAGTTTGCAATACTGTACTACCTTTCATTGCAAAGTCAGAGCAAAAGCAAGCCTGTTTATGCAACTTAGAAAACTGTGGATTGGTAGGACAACTGCCTAGTAAAAAAGCACCAAACAGCACACCGGGTTGTAGAAAAATAAAAAAGATTTATTGAGTTACATATTAAAAAAACAAAAAACATACCAGGGACAGAACAGGGAAAAACTCTGCTCCCACACGTTTCATGCTAAACAGCGGTTTCTCAAGGACAGCGCTTTCTGTCTCCTTGAGAAAGCGCTGTTTAGCGTGAAACGCGTGGGGGGAGTTTTTCCCTGTTCTGTACCTAGTATGTTTTTTGTTTTTTTAATATGTAACCCAATAAATCTTTTTTATTTTTAAAAACCCGGTGAGCTGTTTGGTGTTTTTTTACTGGGCAGTTGTCCTACCAATCCAGTTATCTAGCGTGCAACTTTTTTGATTGGAGTGGAGCTTCAGCAGTTTTTTGCAGGTTCCGGTACCTGTCACAAGCACCATCCAGTTCCAGAGGAGAAGGTGTTTGGATCTTTGGCAACATCACGCTCGACTGCGAAGCAGCTACTATGGATGCTCTGGTACAGTGGTATTGTATTAATCATCTCCAGAAGTGATGGAGTGTGGACCCAGGCTGCAATTTGCTCAATCGGAACTGAACTAAGACGGAGGTAGAACTTCCACTTGGTTTAGGGGCGTCAGAGGTAATTATATCTTTACTCTGTCGTGCATATACCCCTGCCAGTTGTCCACATATACCCTGTGGTTTACTTGGTTAGTCCTGATCTCTATTTACCGTTGTGTGGTACAGGGCATTATACAATACCTACAGATCCAACTGTCGAATATTCCCAGATAACTATATACTTTACATTGCATACAACAATACACTGTATTGCAGGACTTTTTAGGCTGATCTTGGAGCCAGGAGTGATCAATTTCTATTTGTCTATTTTTGCAACTACTGTATCTAGCATAGACTGTATCTTACAGTACGTTGAACGATTATGGGTTAGTTCACATTTGCGAAATTATCTGTATAGCCCATTATAACTACCATTGATCCCAAGTGAGACTATTTTTAATTGATTGCATGGATGAATAATTTGCTATATATCTGCCTCTCCCTTGACAATGGCTGCTTCTACCTGCTCCTGATTGTCTCTCTTGATTATCCCTGTGATGCAAATAAGGCATCTCTGCTCCTTCACTTTCCCATCTATAGGCATTCTGGTCTCGTATGAGCCATACATTAAGTTTGAGATCTTTGTATGGCTCCAAGAGCATTCCGTCATTTTCATGACTACTAGAGGCTAATGTAATTTGCATTTTCTGTGTCTAGATCAACACGTCTAGATTGAAAAGATGGATATATGAGGGGATCACAAATGGGTGTGATCACTAAGTTAACACTATAATTTCATGTTGCATCAATGTTAAGGTAAATATTATCAACACATATCCATTTGGCTACTGGTAATGTGTGCAATAATTAGGGAAAGAGTTGCACAAATATGTTTTCATCTCAAATTGCAGTAATCTGAAAGTTCGCACCAATTAAATCCACCAGATATGAGATTGCATTACCTCCGTGCTGAACCCGTCCCCGTCAGAGATTTCAGAAATTGTGCAGAGCAGGAAATTGACAAAACAGAAATTTCTGACACGCCAAGGAACAAATTGCTTTATATTCATACATATCCTCGAAGGTATATTAAATTAATGTATTTTCTTTTTTGAACTTCTGTAATGAAATGTTTTGAGAATGATTTTTGAATTGGTAAACTGACAAGTATAGTGGATTAATGTGGTACATAATCGCTGGCAATTTTGGGCTTCCATAATTTTTTTAAATTTTTACTAGAACACAATATTAAATTAGGGAAGGCCATGAGTTACAGCGCCCCACTGTGCTTCTATTCCATGATCCAACCGTTAAAAGAAAAACTAGTCCAGTATTAACAGAATTCTCCTCAAGTTTCTATGGTGAGGCACAAGTTATGATGTACACTCATTGGTCTGCTGGGCAGAAGCTAATTCCGTGTCTTATGTCAGATCAGCGCAACTGGCACCGGTAAAAGTGTATGCAATTTCTCCATTTTACTTTGTATGTATAATATTGATGCTATTTTAGATACATTCATGAAATGTGCTGTAACAGTGTTATAACCAAAAGCGTGCTCAACCTAAATTGTAGTTTAAAGATAAAAGTGGCTTTGCTTAAAAGGAGCAACCTACCCTAACTAACCACAATTCTTTTATATGATTGGAACTGTGCATCCTCCCAAGCCAAACCGCACTATTGTCAGCGCCTGGGATCACCTCTGGTTCCAGGGACACCTACTAGTGAAGCTACCGGTATTGTATCCTGGTTTTTAAGGGGGGATTTTAATGGTCACCCAATAGGAAAGCACAACTGATGATGATGCAGTGTCCTATTGGCCCTATATTTGGTAACCATTTTGCTTCCCAAGTGAGATGGTAACATCACCAATAGCTATCTCAGAAACCAGGGTGCTCCAGAGTAGGAGACACTGCTCCTTTAACAGGTGGAGAAGTATTGAAAAGTGGTCAGGGACTGATTTACTAGACATACTATAAACATGGATTTCTACTCCCCCCCCCCCCATTGACGGCCATGCAAAATGTTAAGTAACTCAACCTTTGGTTACACACAACTAATTGAAGCAGATTTTAGTCTAGTCCATTTGGTAACCTTAGTTTTCATTAAAAGAATGGTTCCCAGTGAATAATGGAACCTATGCATCAAACTCGAACACTGCGTTTTCGCATTAAAAATAGATTGAATGTCATTAAACAAAAAAAAATAATTGAAAATGTATGAAGGACATCGGAAATATAGATTTGAGAGAGAACTCGGCCTTTTTCAGCAACTGTCCATGACAGATCCCAATACATTATATGTTATTGTAGCCTACATACACTGAAATACTCAAAGCTTGCGTGTATTCAATTACCTGAGAAGTTTACCTAATTGTGTAAGTGAGCAAGAAACTGAAAAATGGACTTCAATATTTAGTGCACCTATTACAGACTGCTGAGTCTAGAATGTAAATGACATCCATTAATACAAAGCAAAGTCATAACTTCAGCAACTTGTCCATCTAAGTTGCCAAGAAAGAAAATGGTCATTACAAACGAACGGTCCTATATGCTATATCCCAGACGGTTTCTACACATGTAGTAGGTAATCTCTTCATATGGTATTGAGTCCAGATCAAGTTTTCTATTTTCCCGTGTAGAATGCCATTAAACGTCAGAACAAGTATCTTTAAACCACATCTGTTTCTCTTCTAATTGGCATCCGAGAAGGACAGACTAAAAATGGCACCAACGGGGATGTTGTGGGCATTTCTGAATACAATGTACTACTAAAGCAGGTCAACTCTTCATAGTTCGGATTTAAGGAAAAACATAAAAAATTAAATGTTCATGTTATTTAGGATTTCAAGGAATATAGTCTTTTGTAGGATTTGTTTTGTAAAATGTAAACACAGATCTTTTTGTACTTTTTTTGACACGTTTTATAGCAAAGAAAAATATAGATTTATTGAACAAAAAATACTGCAACACTGCTTGCAAAGGGCTCACCTGATAAAATTTAGCTTTAAACACAGAAATAAATGGCTCTACAGGTAGAATTTCAAGTATGTGACCATTTTTTTTTTTTTTTTTTTAATCGTAAAGTAGGTGCAACATTTTTAAAAATGTCACAACACTGTATGACCTGTGATACTCACAATATTTACATTAACTGCATACATAAAACCATAAAAACTCCGAAATAAACGGTATGGACTGAAACAAATTACTCCTAGCACCCACGCTATATTAACCAATGAAAGAGTGCACAAAAATACTTTACATAGGCTACTAATGTAAAGTATAAAACGATGAGGAAGTACAAACTGAATCAGTTCAAACATCAAAGTAATGGCTGATCGGTACAAATGAAGTATTAGTAAAGAAAACTAAAACTTAAAAAAATAAACACACTCAAACATACATCTTTATGAATAACATCTGTGTAGACACAAAACAGCAGAAAAGCAGACTAATACAAAAAAATGAACAAACATTAACGGTTTAAAAGTAACACGCACACCATCTTGTAACAGAAAAAGGTGTTAACTTGTGGTTCTCAACTCCAGTCCTCAAGACCCCCCCAACAGGTCAGGTTTTCAGGATATCTGATTCAGCAATGGTGCCTCAATTTCTTTGACTGAGCCACTTTTGCTGAAGCTGGGAAAGTCTTAAAACCTGACCTGTTGAGGGGGGGGGGGGGGTGGGAGGGTCTTGAGGACTGGAGTTGAGAACCCCCCCCCCATCAGTTAACTAAACACACAGATTGGTTCACACAAGTTGTATGGGAGACCATGTCAATTTGTCCAGGCATGGCATGAAGGACCATCAATGAACCTAACTCGGAGAGATCATTCTTAACTTCAGGCCACCATAGTTTAGTGTAGCTTGTTGCAATCCACCAGGTTTTGGGTGAAGAAAGAAAATAGTCAACCACATCATATATGTATATATACACATATATGTACATAGAACTTATCTGCACACACATACATATATAAATATATACATATAGAATGTAATTATTAAGATAAAAATGTCAGGTATCATAATTCTTTTGTTACAATACAATATTGTAGGCTCATTTATTTATAGTGTTTTTTTTCCGTTTCACATTTTCACTTTACGTAACATAAATAATTTGGTTAATAAAATAACTTGCATGTTTCAGCCACAATTATATATAATCTGTTAACAGTATAAATACTTTTTTTTTTAAATAAAATAAATCTGTGATATGTTACATAATACTGATAAAATAAAAAAAAAATAATAATAATCAAGCTGCTGGTAGTGAGTCCAGCCACCTCAGCTTCTTATGTATTAATACTGTGTGACGGGTCGTTAAAACCAGAATATTGGTAATACATGCTTATTAGGTTAGAATATCAAGACAGTACTTAGTTTGTTAACTTTTTTTTTTTTTTTTTAACATAGCCGGTAGTGTAGTATAAAAACATTGTTTAAATTAGCAATAAAAGCTAGAGTCAGTCAGTTTAGTTGTGGAATTGAAGGGATATAGCAAATTACACCTTCACTTCAGTGGGTGGCTTGCAATTAGAACACAAAAGAATTGAGTAGCACTTAGCACACCACAGAAATGTATGAAGAAATCGAAATAAATGAAAACTATATGTGGAGTGCTGCTCAGGCTGCAAACAGGCACAATTAAAATTACAACAATCCAACAGGCACACCGAGATTACAATGTGAAGAATTTTACGTATATTATCAGTGTTGTTTTGGGTCATTTTCCAACAGCATCCAGACAGTTCAGAATTGGAGCTAGTATATTACATTCAATTCTTCACACCTTTACAACATAGGTTTGCCTTTCTGGTGGCTTTAAAATATGAAACTTTGTATTGGATTCAGAGATATAGATAGATATATCTATATCTATATATAACACTATGAAATGTTGCTGCTCCGTTGCTGTAGGGTCTGAGACCACATCAACGGAAGGCCCTTCCACTGATAAAGCGATGGAGAAACTATAAAATTAATTATTGCAGTTTGTTAAATAAGCAATTGACATGCAATCATATTTCCCTTTGGATTGTGCAAGATTACACTTTCCTACAGGGACCTGAAATGGAGCACAGTGCTTCCAGGCAAGGTTCCTTCCAAATGGGTAGAAATGGAGACACAAAAGCGTGAAGTGAATGTCATAATTAAGGTATTACATAATCATGCCTGTCCTCTGCCGTCAATTACAAAAACAGCATCTCTCACATTATCATATAAAAGCATTTAGGCTGTATCATTATTTATCACTATACACTGGTAGCCTCTCGTATGTGGACTTGATAGAAACCCAAATAATTTTTGTACACTATTTTTGTACAGTAAAAGATAGTGTGCATTAAGTACGCTTGTACGTGACAATATTGTACACTATTTACATTTCACGTATCACCATGAAATTCTAGATTTTCTATATACACATTGAAAATGTATCAGAAACATTTGGACTATTTTTGTAATCACAACTGTATCATCATAGAAAAAAAAAAAACATCTTCAATTACATGATTTTACGTTTTCTTTCAGACTTTGATGGGCAGAAACCCATCTGCCAAAATGCAAAAATATGTACCACGGTTTCACTTTACACCTGGTGGTATCTATCAGTCACCATAGAAATATTGATATACATATATTAATATCAATACCTATATACAGATATATGTGCATGTTCTCAACCATGATTAGACATTCAATGTTATCTAGAAATCTTTCTCCTCTTGGGTTTTGGAGGTTTCAACTGCCTGTCCCGCTGTGGAATCTGATGTACCTAGAAAGACAGACAAAACTGACAATTAGTAAGGGAAGTTTATGCTGTATCAATGTAGGAGATATCCCTTGACAAAGAATATAGTTCATGCATTTTCTCCACTTACGCCTTACCTTAAAATAAACCCTACAAATGACCTAGGTCTTATTTGGCTGGTGTACATATAACCATGTGTATGCTGACAGACAAATAGCTATTTAAGACAGAAAAATAGAAAACTACGAAGCCAACTAAATGGAAGAGTTATTAAGACACTTGGAGGCAAATTCATCAAGTGCTGGTTTGAGTTGGTGCACCCAATTCAGCGTTACCTGCCATTCACGTCAATGGGAGTGAACGTTGGATCCTGGTGAATTTGCCCCTTTAGTCTATGTTATTCTCACAACAGGGAAACACTCATGAGAATTTGGGTTTAACAAAGTTGTGAAAGGATCCTTACATTTTTTTTCCTTTTGCAGCATAAATTAGCTTTTGCTGCATGATCATATTTCAGCAAGGGTATTGGAAACATGATGAATATTGCAGCAAAAACGGCTGGATTTCATGATGCTGTCTAAAAAGATCTACAACATTAGGAGGGGAAGAAAAAGGAATCCCTCAGTAAGATACTGGTGTATGTCAAAGTTTGCGAATTTCACATCTTTTCCAAAAGACAATTGAAAATTCACCAATATTTAAGCCTTGGTATTGGACTGGCATGCTATGCGAAGTATCTAAATATTCATAACCCCTTGCACTCTGACACTGATCTCATCAATTTAAAAATTATGTATATTTAAAACTGTAAACTTGACAGAACTTATTGCAGAATGCTGGACACGGTATGAATCTAAAATTAGGAAAATGGCATAAAAACTTACATTTCCAGACATTTTGTCCAATTCGCTCATTGCCTCGTGTATAGCAGCTTCTAAATGGTTATTTAGTGTCCCACTTCTAAAATTGAACACACAATAAAAACAATATAAGTTAAACTCCTAATGAAAGTTCTTAGTGCAAAAACAATTGCATTTCTAACACTGAAAGAAAGATTAATTACAATGAGATTTTTGTTTGCTTTGGTGCAAAAATGCTACAACACAATGTACCAAATATATCAGTTGAATAAGGCCAATTAAAAATGAGTCCACAATTACATCAAGTTTTAAACTGGAAAAAATTAACAGATTAATAATAAAAGGATGATAATGTAAAGAGCCATTTATTGCTCGTGTCTTCTTCCTCCACAAATGTTTCTCCTCTGCACCCCGCAATTCAGCTGTTCATATCATTTGGTCTATTCATTTTCCCAGGCTTCCTACCATGTGGGTTTAGTTATAACATTTATATAGCGCCCTTATTCAGGGCAATGTACAATAGGTAGTAAAACTATGGTGGGGTTATACATGGAACACTTCATGTGATGGGCATAGAGTAATTGTTAAGATTTTTTGTGGTGGGTAGGGGTGGGGACATTATGGTCAGGCTATGGGTTCAATGCACTGAGAGTTTGCTTGGTTAGTGGGCAGGGATCGGATCTCTGGATTTAGTCTTGTCTGGGACATTGTAATAGGTCTGACAGTGGGGACAGTGTAGGGGATTAAATCAGTGAGCTGGGTGACTTTGGAGAGACTTTAAGAAGGGGTGAGAGTAGGGGAGATCATGGACATTGGGGAGGGTGTCGAGCTGTAATATCTGTAAAGAGTCTTTCCGTTATATTTAAATACAACCTGTGCGGGTAGACTGACTATCTGTTGAATACAACAGAGGATGGAGGGATAGGATTCAGAGACATTTCTATTTAAAAGTACCATTACTATTTTTATTATAAGATTTCTCCATAATGAACAAGTGTTCATCTTTTCACCTCTACTTCCCCCCCCCCCCCCAATACGTTTTACTCTTGAATAATCATTACAGAACCAGTTAACATTACTGCCAAGCCCCTCCCACTTTGACATCACAGGGATTGTCAAAGTGGAAGGGGCTTAGCAGTAATGTTAACTAATTCTATAGTGGTGAGTTCAGTATAAAACTATTTATTTGAGAAGTCACTCATGGAACACATCCCAATGCTGCCTGGTTGGTTGAATTGAGAATAAACAGCAGAGGTTGCCATGTGAACACTACTGAACACTTTTTTGATTTTAATTTGTATTTAAAAAGACTAAATCAGCCAGGCAATAAAATAAATAAAAAAAACCTAGCAACTTTAAAGTGTATCATATCCAGCTCATTTTTAAGATATTTTATTTTTTGGGTAAATTGCACCATGAAGTTATAACTTCACCAAAATTCAAGAATGCTTCATGAGCAAGCAAGTGCTATATACTGTAGTTTGCACCGCAGATTACTGAATGGCTATTGTCTTTAGTGGCAGGTAATGCCGATTCACACTTGATAGCGCTTTGAGAATTCCCGGCCAGAATTTTCTATTTACAACCTATATCTAGGATCATTGTTACTGTTAGTTGGAGTCTGTTGCTTTAGTATACTATACTATCTTCATGTTCTTACGATGAATGTAGTATCCTTACTTTCTGTTCCTCTTCTGGGCACGACTGTAAGCTTCCAAGCCTTCCGTCAGTGTCTTCAACTTCTCGGACTCCACCTGAATGAAGGCATGAACACCAAGTTACCCAGACCTTGAGCTATTAAACAATAGTTGAACTTTCCACGCAGTATCCTACTTCTGTAAGGTTCTGCTCACCCTGGAAAACGCAACCACACATTTGCAAAACGGACATCGACATCACTAATTAGTGATGAAAGCGATTGTGCGTTTGAAATGGAGTACTGATAAATTTCTTCTGAGAAAGATCTCAACTGCCGTTTCCATCACATCTGTTTATACACAGACCAAACACACCATCAACATTCATACATAGAATGCCCCAATTGTACATGGTGCTCTAATTCAAGGATCTAAGACAGATTAGACTCCTTATATTTAAGTCTAACTAGTTGAAATATGTATACTTGCACTATAGCAACAACGCACAATTAAACTACCAACAGTGTAAGAGTTCTGAATTGTGCAATCTTGACAGCCATTATTTGATACTAAAAAGGCGGAATTGTATTGATATTCCTCAATCACTGGCTCCTGCTTTTTCTGGAACAGCACAAACCTGCCCTCTGCATTTACCTCACCTGTTTTAGACGGCAGCAGTAATAAACACATACATTTGCACTTTAGCATTCCTCCAAACCCAAACAAAAATTGCATTCTTCAGACATTTTAATTTCGTATAGCTATATAGCAATGATTCTCATCAGCTTGGCACAGAGTCACATTTTCCTTATGTGGCAAAACTGTTTTATTGGAAAAGTACCCGGGCGCTATCTCCGTGTGATGTGCATAGGATATTAAAAGTAGAGTGTAAGATAAGAAGGGTATCATACAGCCTTTGGATATTGCGTATTTGTCTTGAGATGTCCTCATGTGACTCAAAACCCCAGCAGGATCTATCCAGGACCCTTGATGGTAATGGAACACAAGAAAAATGGGGGAGCACAGTATGAGGAAGGATGGATTTTAGGTGTCTTCTTTAGCTGGTGATCAATGTGGTGAAAACACCTCTATTGAAACATCAAGGTTTCTTTGACTTGATGGAACTTACACAAGGCAGTGTAAGTTATTTATTCATTTATTCATTCCTTCACCTCCATACACACTCAATTGTATGTTCTCCTCCCATCCACTGAGTCCACCCCACAAACTGATGTTTCAATAGAGGTGTTTTCACCACATTGATCACTAGCTAAAGAAGATACACCTTAAATCCATCCTTCCTCATACTGTGCTCCCCCATTTTTCTTGTGTTGCAAAACTGTTTTAGTTATATTCTAACTAATAATGTAACTAAGTATTTTTATTAACTTTCTTTAAAAATAAATACATTTTACCAATCAAAAAGCTGTGTTCATTGTAGTAAGACAGGACCTGAATGTAGTAGTTGTTACACAGCAAATTAGGACAAAGATAATCCATCACACAGGCTTTAGTATATACAAACTGCAGGGGCACATTCAGTAAACAGGCACAGCAATCACAGACACAGCAAGTCATCAGCACCCAGTGCCAACTCAATTTAACAGTCACTTGTTTTCATTTGTTTCTAGTCATCTTCATTCTATTTGAAAAGTTTACTGTAAAACTTGGCGTTTTAAAAAGATTTGTGGGAAGGATAAAAAACTATGGTGTCAAACTCAAATCTATATAGGATTAGTAAAATGTATATGTACCTTTGCCTCCTCTGAATTCTGTTGATATGAGTTGTGCATGTGTTCCCGCACAAAATTTCCGGGCCATGAAGCCAGTCCTTTGATTTGGCCCCAGACCAAGTCGCCCACATTAAACGTCCTTGGTCTATAATGTATTAACTCATTTGAAGAAGGGGAATCCGGTATCCTAAGATCATCCTCACTACTGATGCTTTTAGTGTCTGAAGGACTAGGGGCACAGCCATTAATGCCTTTGGCATGGAAGTCTCCGTTGTAATGGATGTAGTCTCTTGCTAAAGAACTTTCCAAGCTATTTGAAGAACTTGGAGATTGCTCCTCCATACCTAGTTCTTGCTTAGGAATGCTTAGCAAATCTCCAAATCCTCTATACTGCTGAGGCCTATTTCCATTTATGTGTGCACATCTTTCCACAGTGTTCTCCAGTCTCTCTTTAAAACTTATCATAGTTCTTTTGTAATGGTTCAATCTGAAATTATCATCTAGCATTTTATCATTTTGACAGTTTC
Organism: Ascaphus truei; assembly: GCF_040206685.1. Classification (NCBI taxonomy): domain Eukaryota; kingdom Metazoa; phylum Chordata; class Amphibia; order Anura; family Ascaphidae; genus Ascaphus; species Ascaphus truei. The sequence goes on from NC_134489.1 coordinate 89,923,545, forward strand.
TTGGTGGAATCAAAATCTGGCATTGCTCGCCTTCGAAGGAGTGCAGCATAGACATGTTGTTAGGTCTTGCTTGACAAGGATTGTTGTGCATCTGGGTGGTATGATCCAAATACTCCTCACATTTCCACCTGTTCATTTCACCAGGGCTTTGACCTCCGTTCCACTGTTTTTTAGGTGTATTGCATCCAGATGATTTGAAATAAGCAAACGCGTCCCCTTCATTCAAGTGTTTGCCGTGATCAAAATTCTTCCTCATCCTGTTACCTCTAGTGTTTCTTGTTCTGACTTCATGATCAGAATGACCAATGTTCCTTCCATGAATAACTGCACTGACAGCACTAGAGAGATTTAATGGATCACCAATTGATGCGGTGAAGGCACTCATGGCACTCAGAGCTGGGATGGGACTCATCCGTGTTGTACTGGTAACAGCTGTAGTGATTACTACCTGCATTCCTTTACTTGCAGCATCCACCACTGCTTTATAGATTGCATCCACCGAGTTGTCTCCATCTCTCAAACCATCTTTAATTTGTTGCCCTAATAATTGTTCAGTTCTTTGCTGCATATTACAATGCTTATCTGGAAAGGGAGGAAGTGTAGTATTGGGATTCTCAGGTAGCAAAGAGACCCCCATCTGACTGTTCATATTTTTGTTTGATACAGTAGAATCTTCTTGCATTCTTACCTAAAGAAATGAATATGTAAGAAAATTGATATGTAATACAAATATATACAGAGTACTGTATTCTATCATGATTGCCTGAGAAATGCAAAAATAAAAAGCTACTTTAAAAACATTACATGATACATGGGTTTTAGGATAGGAGGAGTGTTTTTGGAATATAACACATTCTAAATGCTAACCAGGTGCAATCATTTATACAGTTACCTGGAAGTTTTGGAACAAACAGGCCATTGGGTTTAAATTGTTAGTTGGCCCAGGAATAGGAGCTTGCCCTTTTAATGCCTGGAGATTCTGGTACCCTTGGATAATTTGTTGTTGCTGATTTGGAGGAAACATCGGAGTGTTGCTTAGTAACGACTGGAGATGAGTTAGCTGATGGTTATTCAAGGGAGTGTTCATTGATGACATGTCACCTGCAATTCCCCAAATGGCAAGATATTAGTCAAAAGTTATTTTTATTTTTTAATAAAGTCAATTTTACGGCATTGCCCACGATCAGGATTCCCTTGCTGAAACAAACATGCTGTAATGTGTAAAGATTGGACTACTGCTGCATGTGCATTCCCAAATAACCTTGCTCTATTCCATAACATATCACTGAGTCTACACTGGAGAGTTCACCAACATGCTGATGTCTACCATGCACTAACAATCAATAAGGAGCCATTACTGGTAGACAGTTGGCCACTGACAGCTGGTGAAGGCAGAGGAATGTATAGTACACATGGTGATGTATCCAAGTATTTCTTAACTGACAAAATGATAACAAATTGCAACACATTCCATTTTTAAAAGGCGTCGTTCCACATTATTGAAAACCCAATGTATTTTGGTAAGTGGAAGTTAAGGTTTCACAAAAGTCTGAGCATCCCCCTGATTTGAAAATCAGAACTATGGTGAAAAATGCATTTGGAAAAGCTAACTTTAATACTTCCATTCTCAACTGATATACATGTTCAATATTGATTGATTAATCATTCTGCAATACTTAGCGATTGCTCCAAGTGTCCTACATTTTTAGACTCCGTTATAATGTGTTTAAGCAAAAGCAATAACGTAAACGAAAACATGAAACCAGGAACAAGTGATGCACACTGATTAAATATTTTTTTTAATGTCGTTATTAGAGCTGTAATATTTTAGCTGTAAGCCAAATGGCTACTGCTAAATCTTTTTTTTTTACAGAAGTTACAGGTTCAGCGGAGGTAGGGGTTAGGGTACGTACTGAGTCAGTGGCTTTGGTTTCAGTGGTCACTGATTAGAGAATTATCCTCTTTGCCCATTTTTTGCAGACATGGCTTTTACAGTGATAATCATGGGTATTGTAAATTTTTATTTTGGTGAAGCAGGTAAGCATTTGTGGGAAAGCCAAACTATGCACAATGGTGGTTTGTAAAATTATATTCGAGTGGCAAAATTTGTGGTGGCATTTGTATGTTCTAAATGTGAAGCGCTAGCTGTAATGTTTCATTTCATAATAGTTAGAATTAATTCAGGAAAAAATAATATGTGCAAAATGTTCTTTTTTGACTGGTGAGAAATGTCACTTACCAAGCAGACCAAGTAGAGGGTTAAGTAGATGTGGCACCACTATGTTACATTGGGGTTTTGCTGGATCAGATGTATTCCCAGCATTATTAGATATGTTCAGCAATGTTTCTTGCCATTGACATCACTGCTGTCCCACCAAGTGTTGAGACAGCCAGTGCTGCCACAGCGGAGGATGTAGTGGTTTTGGTAATGGTTGAGAGTAAGGAGGTTGCTATGAAAATCTTTGGATGATAGAGTGTGGAGTGTGTCACCAGAGCTCAGGACACTTTCAAACAGCTAGGGATTCAAGGTCCCAGTTGCAGAAGGGAGAAGAAAATGATTAGATGTGCCACTGCTTAAAGCGCTTGGTAAAGGGTTGTCTGCGGGGTTAGGTAAACGGGTCACAGCTTTCCATCTCCCTGATTGCGCTGCAACTGATCTGCTGGGACAGTAATCTGTACTACTGAGGGCACGTGATTATTTTGTTGCAATAGATCTTACGGTTAACTGGAAAGGTGTCAAAGGGGAAAGTCCAGCTTCTTGGGCTTGAAGCAAGGTTGCTAAAAACTCAATCTGAACAGGCTGAAATGATTGCTCATTCACGTCACTGGATAATAAAACTAAAGCAGCATTTACATTTGAGATGAAAAAATCTAGAGCGTTATGGTTGATCTCAGACTTGCCTTCTCCTGTTGAAGGCTGTAGCATATGTAATATGTTCTGATTTAGAAGATGCTGTTGATTCACCGGCAAAGGCATAGGTAGCGAACTCAGGAGATTTGGATTTACAGAGTGTGGAAGATTGTTTGTGGTGTTCTGTGTAAACCGAGCTGGATGCTCAGGCCCGAAAAAAGGAAAAGCACCCCCAATAGGAAGCTGATTCGGCAGTGTATTTCCAGAAGCAGTGGTGACGATTACTCCATCCTGGAGGACAGATGTGGTCTTTGTAATAGCTGGTTGGCCCGTGCCAGCAATGACTATAGACGACAAAGTTCCTGCCCTTCCTAAAACACAAAGAAGCACATGTATTAATAATATTTATAGAGAAGACAAACAGATCGTGTATTAAAATATTTAGCAATATATTTCACAGTAAAGCTATTAATAGCAACTAAGCATTCAACTATAATTTGTAAACAATAAAAAGGCAATTTAAAGAACCACATGGTAAGTATGTAATCTTGTACACTACTAATTTTGTAGTGTTGTAACCCATTGGAATTTGCATTTGACGTGAACTTCCACATTGGCCCTTCGGTCACTAAATAGGAAACATCTAATCTCTCAAATAAGTGACTGATGATATGAAGAGTACATTAGAAATATTATTCACTATGAATAACTAATGTTCCCAGTAGTTTGAGCTGTAAACTAAAAATAGATATTGTTGGCTTAGTAATATAAGGATACATTGTAGCTGCTGAGTTACACTGACTGAAGGATTGATTAAAACTGAAAGGCGGCCCACAATGTTAGGCACACAACTAGATTTATAACAGGAGCACCAAACGCTTGCCTGCTTAGGTAAGAATGTAGAATAATACTTGGTCACATGTTTTACATATAAAAACAAGAATGAAATAGGGGGAAAGTAGTATTGCTGCTTTAAAGTGAAGAGAAATGACAACAGAAAAGGAAAATGTCAAGTAGACCCAAAATGCCAGTGATTATAGTGTACCAATGCAGAGAGTAGTGTGCAGCACTAAATTGCTTTCAAAGTATGATGCCTCTCATTTGGCTAGAGAGCCTTCCCAGCTCTTAGGAAGGTGCATTCTATATTAAAGAAAGTAATTAAATACAAAAAAAGATCAAGGGAATTAATGAACTTTAACAGCCCTATGCTTTGAAGCGTCTCTTTTTTTTTTTAAACTTCATATCATGACCTACTGGTGCTCCTTCTGCAATCCTTCTGTTGCATCTCACAGCTAATAAATTGGTGCAGAAGACAAAAATACCGTGTGCAAAAAGCATTTCCATGTCTCAAAAGTGAAACAGTTAGTGGTACACATATTCCTCATTTTTAGAAAGAAAACAAATCGCCATCTTAGAATTCAAAATATGAGTTAAGTTAAAAACGTAACTGCTTTTTATTTAAGCCATGTCAGTAAAAGTCATGGAACGTATTTGCAGATCTCATTAGAAGACATTGGGACTACTTTATCCCTTTGCAGCTGTACTTTTTTTTTTGACATCAGATACCAGGTAGGGGGAGGAGGGGGGCACGAGCATTGGGGCTGACCAGACAGGGGGGGGGGGGCGCACAGGGCCAAAAGTTTGGGCACCTCTGATGTAAATAACCGAACAGCTGTATTTATATCACGATGTGGAATACTATAGTGACATATTCGGTCATCGACGTCAGCGGTGCGCAAAGGGGGGGCGCGCGCCCCCATTATCTGCAGGGGGCGCGGGGATTACAGAGGCCCCGTGCAAGCTTCCCGAAGGCATTTAAATTAACGCCGGGGGAGCTGCATGGCCTCTGTAAACCTTACTTACCTTGATTCAGACACTCCTGGCGACGCGTCGCCATGGCAACGCGGTGTCAAATGACGCTGTGGGGTCATGAGACGTCACATTGACATGACAACGCCAGGACGTCTGAATCAAAGTAAGGGGGGGAGGGGGAGGTGTCGCGAGGAGAGGGGGAAAGCCAGCAGGGGAAGAAGATTGTGCCCCCCTGATTTACGTTATGAAGGGGGTTGGCCAGGACATTTCAATTATTTAAATGTCCTGTCCAACCCCCTTGATGATGTAGATCAGGGGTGCACAAACTTACCTTAATGCGCCCCCCCGTCTCTTCTCCCCTCCAGCTCGTGCGCCCCCCCCCCCGGCGTCAAATGACATCCGCGTCACTGGAACCAAGGTAAGTAAAAAGTTACAGAAGCTTTGCGCGATCCCCTGCATTTATTTTAAATGCCTTCAAGGGAAGCGCAGGGCCTCTGTAACAGCCGCGCTCCCCTCAGAAAATTTTGCGCTCCTCAATTTGCCCCCCCCTGATGTAGATGACCGAATATAATCTTATAGTATTCCCCATTGTGATGTAAATACCGATATTCGATTATCTACGTCATCAAGGAGCAGGACGGGTACGGGGACAGCTTCTATCTGAGCACACAGAGAGAGACAGCATCTCTCTGGGGAGATAGAGAGACACAGAGTCTCTGGGGAGACCGAGACTGCTTCGCTCTAGAGCTCCTCTGCGCTGAGCTCTTCCAGACTGGTTGGCCCGGTAGAATTAACGCTGCAGGGGTCCTGCTTTAATCCTCCCGGGTCGCAAAATTAACTGTTTTCGGTGTGTTGGTCCATGGTGCAGGGAACAGCAAGTCTTGCAACATCTGTACTTATAAATAGTTACAAAGGGGCAAAAAGTCTGTTATTTAACATTTATCAAAATAATTCAGTCAATTATTAAGATTATTTTTAATTTATAGCTGTAGCAGACAATGACGTGATTTAGTGTCTTACTGTGCGGAAACTGGTGCAATGTTGTAGCTTGCAGTCACGTCGGTAACAGGTGCAATAACGTCTGCTGTTGCTTTAGTTACTTTATAAGGCTCTAAACCTTTTCATGACGATACCTTTAACAATTTTGAAAAAATAAACAAACATTCTCTACTTTGCCAACTATTCAATAAATTATAAAATAAGAATCACAAAAGCACAAGACGACTTACCAAAAACCTTAAAAAAAATTAAAAAATTAAACTTTGATAGTTGCTAGAATCTTTTCCTTGTTTTTACAAATAGCACTGAACTAAACTTTGACAGTATACACACACATTGGAATATTAGCTACTGAACGTATTTTACATAAGACATTATATTATGTGAAGATAATATCCACAAAATGTTTATAAAATGAACAGATGGGAACCATACTCAAAGCAAAACCATACCTGCATCCGAACTTGTTTGATTACAGCTGTTTACAATGCTGTTTGGGATCATTTGAGTGGTTGATGTTTGTAGTCTTGGCTGGGCTTGGTTCAGATGTAAGGTGTTCCCTATAGCAACAGGATGACTTGGCATCCCATAGTTTCCACTAGTTTGCATCTGATTGATTAGGCCTGCAATATGGTTACTTGGAACTGGACTGCCACCATGAACAAAGTTGGTGTTTGCATTTTGGCAGGAAATGCCTTCCCCTCTTACAGGTAAATTGTGTGCCAATGAATTATGAAGAGTAGCAGAGTTTACACTGTCTGCAAAATGAAGCTGATTGGCAGAGCAAGGCAAAACTACATTTGAGCTCTCGCAACCAGTGGTACTATTGCTGCTCATATGAGTGCTTTGACAACTCATAGATTGGAGTAGGTGTGACATTGAATTCATGGGGAATGAACTTTGCCCTGGTTTTCTCATCAAATCGGGTCCCGATTTGGGAACTCCAGTATTATCTATATGTGACTGTCTAAGTAAATTCAATACTGCTGTAGTTGGTTGTTTTCTTTTTCTTAAGGGGTCTTTTTGTTGAGACATTAGCTTGTCTCTCAGTGCTGCTCGTCCACTTTGCCCTTCACCTGTTGGTAAAAGTATGTTGGTAGCGGGAGGAAACATGGTGGTTAAAGTGCTATTTCCTTCAATGTTGCCACCGCTGACAACAGCTCCAGAAGTACTGCTATTATTGTTACCAGCAAGTTTATTTTGATTTGCTAGCTGTGCTTTGGCTGCTGCTGAAAGTAAACTACTCGCTGGAAAAGAGGCAGCATTGTGCTGGTTCAATATCTGGTTTAAAGGCATTCCCAGCAAACCTGTCTGACTCTTCAAAGGGACATTACCAGCAGATGCAGGGGGGAAAACTGCGTTGTTTGGAGGATTTAATACATTGTTCATTCCAGCTATCAATGGGTTATGGATGTCTTTGTATTGATGATGTCCGTCAGGCTTAGTTGAAGGGCTTGATGGCATTGATGGTCTTGGAGAGCCTATAGTAGACCTCGGTGATCTTGGTGGAACTTTGATACCACTACAGGCAGACTGTGTTCCTAATGGAGGCATCATGAAATTTCCATGATCTGATGATGTGGAAGATGAGCGTGATCTTTGGGGCGATGCCTCAATCCTTCCAATTCCAGGTCCCATCATATGCACTGGGGATGTTACCGGTGAAGGAGATAGAGATGTAGAGGCCGAATGTTGAATTCTTTGAACGTGATTACCATGGTTCATGTGACCAGGTTTTACAGTTGGCAAAGGGAGATTACTTGGCAAAGGAACAACAGCGGGTGGCATGTTTACATTCATCACAGGTACCTGAGAGTGAACATTTGAATGAAAAGCAGTGTTGATCATGATAGGATTCGGATGAACTGGTTTACTAGGAATGGGGTCAAGAATACCGAGTGGATCCTTCTCTGAAGAGGTTAATGACTTTCTCTGAAGAGCACATGGCGGCAGAGGCGGTGGTGGAACTTGAGTTGGTTTATGGTGAAGCATTGCCCGTGACATATCCATGTTGGTTGAATAGTTACAAAGGGTTTTCTTCAACACTGGACTCTTTTTAGTTAAAGTTGGGGACAGAGGTATATTAGTCCTTCCAGCCATTGCACAAGATGACTGCACTGGTGAACCATGCAACATTATTGAATGTGGAGACAGAGGAGTTCTGTTAATGTGAATAGGACTAGAATTAGGTGGGGCATGAAAGTTGGGATTGTTTCTTGTATATGCATCAGGGCTTCCCAATGGGTCTGTCCTAGGAGAGATGGATCCATCTCCATACATTTGTGATCCCGATGAAGCTGGACTTGGCATGCCACCATGACCCCCACGAAACGGAGATTTCTGTCCATGTTCACTACTACCTAACCTTTGTCTTGGATAAGCAGAAAGAAGTTCATGTTGCTGACTTCCAGTTAGTTCTTTCATCATAAGTTTGAATGGGTTTTTACATTCTGGCAGCACTGAATTTACAATTCCTTCATGTAGCTTATTCCTAATTGATCTTGGAGTTGCTGTACGTGTAGACACCACAGGAGTTGAACCTGTAAAAAAGTATTATTGTTTTAGTTTGCAAACATTTAAAAATAAATCAACTTTTAATATGGACCTCTTAAAAATCTTGAGCTATGTTTAACTGATGCACAAATTGTCCCCGCTCAATTTACTTTTATTACTATTAATTATCCTTCTATTTTTAATCAATTATAAATAATTGATTATTTCTCCTGTATTATTGGCCTTATGCATTTAATTTGGAAATAAAAAGGAGGCGTTTTAATTTTATCCCCCCCAAAATCTGGATTGGAGTTCAGTTAATTCCGCTCACAAATGGGTGTTGCAAGATTGAATACACTTCCACTGGGATGCATTAAGATTTAGCTCCCACTGATCGTTTTCTGGTCAAATTCTCCTCATCTGGAAGACAACATTAACTTGCGTGTCTATGTTGCAATTTTCTTGTTAAAGGATATTACGTTAATACTGGAGATGAATCCTTAATTTTCAAACGATTAGATAAACATATTTATTTGGGAATTGGTACTCCACCTCAAATAATTGACTTTTTCTTGCATTCTAAACATATATCACGTATCAATGTACCAAATGGCTTTTCTTTCATTTACCAATTCAATTTTAAACAACTTACTTGTTCCACCACCTGGACTTGTTAAGACCAGAGATGGGTGTGGTGCTTCCATACTTTTATGAAGTGTAGCTACAGCAATGATCTTCCGCTTATGGATGCATAACTTTGTTACATCTTCATCAGCTTTAACATCATCAGCTGTTCTCTGTTTTACAGCAGCTCCAGGATCAAAGTTAAATACCTAAAACAGTAATATTTACAATAAAATAGCCAATACAACTTGAAGCAAAGTCATTATATACATACACGTATACACACACACACACACACACACACACACACACACACACACACACACACACACACACACACACCTCTGTCTCGTGAAATTATTAGTTGTATATTAAAATAATATTTAGAAAACTAAATGCATCACTATCAATTAAACAAATACTTAATGTAAACACTTAGCATTTCATTTGTGCCCTATAATAATTATAATAACTTTATATCATACAGTGATCATCTCCCAAAGGGATTCAAAGTGTTTCAATAAATACAATGTAGTGAGCAGTGTGTACAATTTTAGACATTCAGACATGCTCAGAATGTATGTTTAGTGCCTGAGGCACAGGGAGATAAAGTGACTTGCCCTAGGTCAAAAGGAGCAGACACTGGGGTTAGAACCAGGCTCCCCTACTTCAAAGTCAATGCCTTTACCCACTGAGCCACTCACAATCATTACCTTTGGAAGAATAAGTGGACACTCCAGACCACATTTGCAAGTTCCATCAGCAAGAAGGTATGCTTTAACTTGCTCCAAGCATGACAGTAGGGAACCGCTGGGGCTGAAAAGAAATGTAAGCAAAACATTAACATCCAATATGTAAATCGCACACACTACTTGCAAACCTCGTACCACAACAGGTCTCCAACACACCAAAAATTGCTTTAGGTCGTTAACACTGCACAAATCTAGAAATGTATGAATAAAATTAGATTTAATAATTGCTTCACGTTGCACTTTTAACTGAGGCAAAGAAACCATATAATAAAACGGAAATCAATGTAATATTCACCATTGAGGTATGTGTTAGATTTATATAATAAAAGCATAATATTTGTGAACTTTGTCAATCAGAAGCATGCTTACTTCACTCATAATAAAGTTGAGAAACACTACATTAAAAAACATATTGACATGTTTATGACCAAACCAGATTCAATTTGTCAAGATTTTTTTCGGGTATGTAAATTGTGACAAATGGCTATTACAGGAGGGCCCCGGGTATACGGCGGGTTCCGTTCCAGGGACCCGCCGTATAGTGAAAATCGCCGGAAAGCGGATCCGGCGATTTTCAGTTCTGCGCATGCGCAAACCGGCATTTCCACCATTCTGCGCATGCGCGACCTGGTCTGCGCACAACCGCCCGTTCTGCGCATGCGCGCCGGGCGCAACCGCCCGTTCTGCACATTTGGAATTTAGGATTCAACATGGCAGCCCCCTTATCGGCGGATCGCTGAAAAGCGGGGCCCTGCTGTATTGCATAAAAGCCCTTTGACTGACACTGACACTGACACTGACACACACACACTTTTACGAATTTAAAGTTGAGAATTGTATAGCTCAACATAAAAAAGTTTAACTTAGAAACTCAAAGACATTCTCATATCTCTGAAGTGTGTCAAACTGCTTCTAAAGAGCCCTTTCTGACCGGATTGGCATGCTTTGCTATTCTGTAAGCCCTTTCACTTGTAAAATGCTTTTTAGAAGCCGTTTCACACCAGCTCTGCCAATCCGATCAGTTTGTCAAAAAATCATCCAACTCGCATTTTTATTTTAACAATAACGGCCGTTCTTGTAGCTCTGTTATGAAAACCACTGCTAAAAACTTCAAATTTTTTTTCACGTGGCGACAATCTCAATTGGTAGAGCATGAAATAAGTTTGACAGAGAGCAAAACCCATATATCAGACTGGGGATGGAGTTAGCACCTCCTCATGTAATTCCGCTTCCAAAGTAAGTACAATCCGGGTGTTTTACCTGGGTTATCACTTTTTATAGGTACTGTTTAGAAGATGCTGTTTGCAATAGAGAATAGGGTTGTTTCTCACATTTCATTTGGTAACTTCTGATCTATGAGGATAGGCCCCAATAGACCCAACATGTGTTAACTGGAATATTTATCTCAACTTTAATTATAAAAAAAACTTTTTGAGGCTAGGTTTTAAAAAGACTACGCTTGGTTAATAGTGCATAATAAAATAAAGGCACCCTGATAGAAACAGAATTATTTGGAGTCGAGCTTCTTTCCTCTCTGAATTTTAATGTATAACAAATATGACGAAGACTGGAGTTTGATTTACATTATTATTAATTCATTTGATTTTATAAACACAATATATTCAACACTACATTAGCACAGGGGTGCTCAACTCCAGTCCTTGAGCCCCCCCCCCCAACATGTCAAATTTTTTAGGATATCCCAGCTTCAGCACAGGTCTTTGACTGACCCTGTGATTGAGCCACCTGTGCTTAAGGTGGGACTGGTTGAGCCACCTGTGCTGAAGCAGGGATATCCTGAAAACTTGACCTGTTTGGAGTGAGGGGGTGGGGTTTGAGGACTCAAATGAAAATATAAGAAACCAGCTACTCCCACCTTAACAAAATGCAATTTCTCCTAGAAATAGACAATAATGAAGACTATAGAAGACTAGTTTAATACAGACCTAAAGTTATAAAATATTCTTTATTTAAAAATACTCTATTTAAAGATGCATGCTTCAAAATACATATTTTCATCATATGTGCTCAAATGTGTGATTGAATAAAGATAAACAAGCTACACAATTTAAGAGCCTCCATATTTTCTATATAACCCAAGTTAATCAGAAAAAAGGGAAAGGTTTAAAAGCAGCAGTTGAAACTTTTTTTTTTAATTTAACATTTTCCCCCCTTTAATATGTGCATCAATAAAATCCACACAGTGATAAGTAATTAGCTAAGTTGCCCATCGGCGAAGATTTGGCTGGGGGGTTCACTAAATGACTGTAACTGAAGAAGAGGACCAAAGATGCAAAGTTCTGTGGAGAAGATCATGTGACCAGGCAGTCACTAGATACAATTGGTGCACTGCTAGAGGGAGGGCAGGGCTCAAAAAGGGGGTGTGCCAGAGCCTGTTTCAGAAGAGGAAGGGGGTGTGACATAGTAAATGGCTGCTATCGAAACAATATTGATGCTGCACACCATACAATAATTAGCAGATACTTGCTGTTAAAGGTGCTCCTGGTCCAGGGGAAAAACTCCAGAATCAGCAAAAAAAAGGAGAGAGGTTCAGGGCACTACGGATTTCAGGAAAATGTATTAGATAAGCACAACGTTTCAACCAACAAGCGTGGTCTCTCTCAAGCGAAGATATCTTGTGCTTATCTAATAAATTTTCCTGAAATCCATAGTGCCCTGAACCTCTCTCCTTTTTTTGCTAATCGAAACAAAACATTCTCGTTACAATATAAATGCATACAAAATATAATTCAGAGTTGTTTAAAAAAAATGCTACAAGTATTTTCTCAATAGTACAGAACTCACGTATTAAAAAAAAAAAACACATCTAGGATATTGCTTGGTCTGCATCTTAAATGTATTGTAATGTATTTTAGAATATATATATATATATATATATATATATATATATATATATATATATATATATCTGCTACTCCAATAAAAGTCTAGTAAAATAAGCGCAAAACCTGCAAATAATCAGTAGTCAATATGTTATGAATTGTGGAGCAATGTGTAGTCAGATTCACAACATAAAAATCCCATTTCAAATTCTACAGACTGGTACATAAAATACAATTAAAATATTCTCTCCTTAGAACCATCTAACAATACACACTACGGCATAGTCAGAATTTAATGGACCATTTTATACAGGCGTTAATCACATGGTAAATACTTACCTAATGTAAAGGACACCATTATGGTCCACTCGCCGTTGCCAGCCAATTGGAACCTGCACTTGGGGCAGGACACCATTATTGTCTCCTCCATCACACAGCTTTCCACCATTCATTTTTTGTTTGTAATTCTTCCAAGATATCAACAGAAAGATGATGTTGCCATGCTATATGTAACCATGACTCCAAGAGGATCGATTCTGTACAGTTTGGCAAACTGTACAAAGCGCATTTGGTGAATACTGTTCAATTCAGAACTAAATCAAAAGAATCTTCCATTTTGTTCCACATTACACGAGGATACAATGTAAGGGTTTACAAGAATAAGTAACTCATGAATATAATGAGTCCTTCCAACTGTGAAAAAGTACAGTCCATCAATACGATGTCACCTAAGAGAGAGTATAAATATATAAATACAATCATTTCTAACTGTACAAATGACAACACAAGCATAACAAATACCCATTTTGCTGGATTAGAAGGCAATTAAAAAAAAAATATATATAGTTAAGTTCAGAAGTACACACATTCCTTATATAAAAATCAGGCCCCGCCCACTTTGCAAGCCAATCAGCAGTCGTATGTATGAGGTAGGTGGGTAAAACAGGGGGAGCTCCACTATGGGGGCCAGAAAAATCCATGTTGCTTGTGGCAGGAAAGAAAGAAAGAGAGAAAGAAAGAAAGAGAGAAAGAAAGAGAGAAAGAAAGAAAGAGAGAAAGAAAGAGAGAAATAAAGAAAGAAAGAGAGAAATAAAGAAAGAAAGAGAGAAATAAAGAAAGAGAGAAAGAATATATATATATATATATATATATATATATATGCAAATATAACTGTACGCTCATCTGCATGTCTTAGGCAGGTCTGCAACCCCGCCTTTCCCCATTATCACCCAGCATACAGCACTTCCACTGCAGCAAGGGATTCTGGGAAATGACATGCAAATGAGCACACAGTGTCACTTTTTGCCTCAAAAACCATTTTTAACATGGTTCCCTAACAGCTGTCTGTGGGTGGTTTTCTGGGTATAGGGAACAATGTTAAAAATGGTTTTTGAGGTAAAAAGTGACACTGTGTGCTCATTTGCATGTCATTTCCCAGAATCCCTTGCTGCAGTGGAAGTGCTGTATGCTGGGTGATAATGGGGAAAGGTGGGGTTGCAGACCTGCCTAAGACATGCAGATGAGCATACAGCTATATTTGTATGCTTTTATTTGTGCGAGCTTTCGAGATACACTGATCTCTTCTTCCGGCGATGTTACAATGAATGAAGCAAAAGGTAAACTTAAAAACAGTGTCTCTTGGAATGTTATCTGTGTTGTTCCTTCCCCCGGTGTGGATGTGTTTTATGGCTAGAGGTGTTAAACTTAAAGCAAGTGAAGAAAGAGTGTGTATGTGTATCAGTGTGAATAAAAATGAATGGAGAGCCCACAGTATATACAGTGCTTTACACAAGGTGTGTGTGGAGTGGGACTGGATATAAATGGTGTGGGTGGGTGTGGAAATGTGAGCGTTAGTAGCACAACTAAAAGTGTGTGTGGATACTTAGTGGTCCCTATTGGTGTATAGGGATGGAAAAACCAGGAGTATTAGTATGTGTGAGAGACAGCTGTGTGTGCATATGTATAGCACAGTATGTACAGACATGGCCTTTAGCGCTTATGGGACGAGAGTTCACTACTGTCAGTAATGACTCATAAAATTTCGATCTCTGTTTAGGCCACTGCTAAGTGTCCCAAACAGTTGCATAAATTTGTATTCATGCAACCGTCTCTCTTTCGGGGTTTTAAGATTACCTTTGAGTATGGCAACCCTCAGATCGTTCATCTTATGGCCAGAGTCAGAGAAATGTTCGCCAACAGGACTGTCTCTTGTACCGCATGTGATGCTGTGGCGATGCAGGTTCATTCTCTTGTTTAGCCCCTGCCCTGTCTCACATAGGTGAGATCTGAGGGTTGCCATACTCAAAGGTAATCTTAAAACCCCGAAAGAGAGACGGTTGCATGAATACAAATTTATGCAACTGTTTGGGACACTTAGCAGTGGCCTAAACAGAGATCGAAATTTTATGAGTCATTACTGACAGTAGTGAACTCTCGTCCCATAAGCGCTAAAGGCCATGTCTGTACATACTGTGCTATACATATGCACACACAGCTGTCTCTCACACATACTAATACTCCTGGTTTTTCCATCCCTATACACCAATAGGGACCACTAAGTATCCACACACACTTTTAGTTATGCTACTAACTCTCACATTTCCACACCCACCCACACCATTTATATCCAGTCCCACTCCACACACACCTTGTGTAAAGCACTGTATATACTGTGGGCTCTCCATTCATTTTTATTCACACTGATACACATACACACTCTTTCTTCACTTGCTTTAAGTTTAACACCTCTAGCCATAAAACACATCCACACCGGGGGAAGGAACAACACAGATAACATTCCAAGAGACACTGTTTTTAAGTTTACCTTTTGCTTCATTCATTGTAACATCGCCGGAAGAAGAGATCAGTGTATCTCGAAAGCTCGCACAAATAAAAGCATTTCGTTAGCCACAGAACGGTATCATCTATTTATATTTTAATTTTTTTGATTATTGAAGCTCGGCTAACACGGTACTGATACCTCTACATATATATATATATATATATATATATATATATATATATATATATATATATATAAAAATTAAGTTATGGTGGGTGAAAAAGGAAACAAGAAACCTCCATTGTATTGCATATAGCAAATAAAAAGTTCACTTGTGAGCTCATTCACATGTCTAAGGCTGCGTCCAGGGTCAGAGCTTACACGCTGACCCGTGCTGAGGCGCGCTGACGCTTCTCAGTGAGCCCCTGCAGCCGCAATGAGAGCGGCTTTAGCAGGGGCTCGCGCACGCTTCCGCAAGCGTGCGGAAGCGTAGGTCTTAGACAAATTTTAGATTTTCGCGCTCATGCGAGCGCAGAGCCGGTCACGTGAGCAGTTCGCCCAATGAGGGCGAACCAGCTACGTGACGTCACAGCCCCCCCCCCCCCCCCGACGTCGCGCGGTCTAAAGCCAGCTTTCCCTCAGCCTCCGTACGCCTCCGCACGGCTGCAATCCTATGGACGCAGCCTTAGGCAGGTCTGCAACCCTGCCTTTCACCATTATCCCCAGCATACAGTGCTTCCACTGCAGCAAGGTATTCTGGGAAATGACATGCAAATGAGCACTCAATGTGTCACCTTTTGTCTGAAAAACCATTGTTACCTGGAACCCCTATAAGCAAATGCTCTGCTGTTCACACAGCTTTTAAGCACAGCATGGGAATCAGATGCAAAGCCAGGGAAACCACTCACAGACGTGTGTGTGTGGATATAGATATATATATTTTTTGCCCTATAACATCGGGCAGGTACGGTACTTTCACTCACATTACCTCTTTATATGCCACATTCTTTTTGTTTTCTTTTAATCTTCCAATCTGTATCCAAAATGAAGCAATACTTTCCTGGAGACTTCCTCATGATGTCACAACCCAAGCACTGCTGCCTTTAAATATATATATAAAAAAAGAAATCTATAAATCAGTACCAAAAAGGAATTCTACTTTAAGAAAAAGTGAATTGCTAGAAAATAAATCTAATTTTACAGAGGTGGCTTACATTGAATAGACGAATACGGAAAGTGACAAAGACTGCAAATCTTTTGACACCAATTTAAAAAATGACCTGACCTCTACCAACCTCCTTGTCTTTACCAAGCAAAAAGTAAACTGGGTGAAAGCTCACTCACATGAGATTGTTGGTACTTATGAGAGTCAAATAAAGCAGTGGTGCTCAATTCCAGTCCTCAACACCACCCCCCACCGACCTACAACCTCCCCCCCCCTACCCCCAGGTCAGGTCTTAACGATATCCCAGCTTCAATGAGTGGTGTGCTGAAGCTGGGATATCCTTAAAACCTCACTGTTTTGGGGTCTTGAGGACTTGAGTTGAGCACCCCTGAAATAAAGGATTCTGGTGAATAATGATTAGACAGGAACACAGACAAGCATATTTGTGAATATAGTAAAGTTGAAATGCACAAGACGACAAAATCTACACAATGTTACTGTTCAAACTTTCAATCACTATTTTTTTTGTCCATATTGTGATGCAACAAATTACAGAGCATCAAAATGTGCTTTTAAAATGTATTCAAAGTCATTTTATAATAGGATAGGGCTTGGACAAAATCGTACATTGATTCATTCCACTCACTTCACCACTCTCAGGGTAGATGAAGAAGTGGGGGAGTGGGATTTTACGAATCGAAATTTAGTATTCCTAACAAACCTGTATCATAAAGATTGTAAAGTGACACCTTCCCAGGCATCAGATTTCAAGCAGTCCTGTTTTAATCCAGGGGTGCTTAACTCCAGTCCTCAAGATCCCCCTCAAACAGATCAGGTTTTCAGGATATCCCAGCTTCAGCACACGTGGCTCAATCAGTCCCTGCTTCAGCACAGGTGGCTCAATCAAAGGCTCAGTCTTCGATATCCTTTTGGGAGGGGCTTGAGGACTCGAGTTGAGCGCCCCGGTTTTCAGCCACCAGGCACCTGCATTAGCAATCTAATACTGTGCTTGTTGTAGGGCTCTAAACTGTGGATACTTGTAATAATGGAATTCAACTTTGTATTAAAGATGCTTAAATCCCTAGTAAGAGCACTATAGGTTTAAAAACAGAAATAATAAAAATTAGTATTTGTTTAACACTTATTCTTTGGAAATGTCCCAGTGCATTGGCCGTGTAATTTGTGGCTGATGCCAATGAAATGGACTAGTTATTATGAGACATGTCTAAAATCATTCAGACCAGATTAACTCATGGTTTAATCAATGAAATACTGCCTTATTGAGTATAGGTTTTTTGTAAGCAGTATTATTTGAAAATCAGAAGTGCGCGCTGATCTTTGACTGAGCCACCTGTGCTGAAGCAGGGATATCCTGAGAACGTGACATGCTTGGGGATGGGGGGGGGGGGGGGGGGGGGAAGAGGGAGGAGGGGCTAGGGAGTCTTGAGGGACTCTTGTATCAAGACATCATTAAACTTTTCCTGGAACTCTGAAATCTAATTTGATGTATTATGATATTATAGAGTCATGTCATCAAAGTGACACATTATTCCAAAATGATTACATGCAACTTAGTCGAGACACACTTAGACAGTTACTTCTGGGAAACCAATACGTTCACACAAAAAGAAAGCAGAATGGTCATGGACTATGGTTGGGCAACACCAGTTCTGAAGGACCACAAACAGATCAGTTGTTCAAAATATCCCTGCTTCAGCACAGGTGTCTCAATCAGTGGCTCAGTCAATGATTTAGCCACCTGTGTGGAAGCAGGGATATCCTGAAAACCTGACCTGTTGGTGGCCCTTGCGGGTTGGAGTTGCCCACCCTTGTCAGACAGATCTTAGGGTACCTTCCACACTATGCAATAAAGTTAAAAACCGAGAAACAAAATGTCCCGTTTGAATAAATCACCTTTAAGTAGCGGTTATTCACCTTCTTCTCTGGGCAAGAAAACTTGAACTGTAAAATTCTTCTGGAGGACTCGGTATTTCGTCTCCTATTATATAAGGAGAGCTCCAGTGACCCTGTAACAAATAAATAGTCTTAGGACTTTATATAACCAGCTTAATACAGGGCACAGATATACAACAGAGAGAAAGGTACAAAACGTCATTTAAAAATCAATCATTTAAGTGGTTTCTTCTCTTGTAAGTCCAATCAAAAAACAAACATTTATTTTTGTGCAAACTACATAATGCTACAAAAATATAAAATCAATGCTGGATAAGTGAGCACAATGTATGCCCTTGATACGATTATGCCCTGTTAATATGAACTTAATGAAAGATGCACGCACAATGGTGATCTGTCATACCATCATTTATTTATTTTAATTGGTGATAACAGCCACAAATGAGTACTCCGATGTCATGGGCTTCAAAGTATCATCAATTCCAGATCATTACTACAGCATACATGTACAATTATACATACTAGGGGGAAGAAGTGAGAGACACAGAAACAAATACTGTCCCTTTCCCAAGTTTTTGTAAAGAAGTTTAATTTTTTTGTCCCTAAAATAGGTCTGCTCTTAGATCATTAATCATTTCAACAAAGAATGAACTAAAAATATGCATGTAAACTTGTAAATTAAATGCAAAATAGTTAAACTACAGCTCCAATTTTCATCCACTAACCTTCTATAAATATCCTGCATATTGCTATAGAAATTACACTAAGGAAAAATAGGTCACATAAACAGAGCGTGCACGTATGTATGCATGAATGTATGTATATTCCCCCTCCCTGTATAATTTGTATGTATGCAGATGTTAGATTTGCTTTCTCAGACTACACTCCATGAAATGATTCAAACTACCTGTACTGAAATAAGAGGCAGATTGGCTTTGTATCGTATCATAGCATTTACAATTCCAATAACAGGGAGACCAAGCAAAAAGTAACATTACAGCTTCATAAATATGAGTCTACACTAGTAGAATAAAAAAAAGCCTGCACTGAGAGCATGGAAGAGAATGATTACATTGCTATGCTTCATAATGATTAATAATATTTAAGAGCCAAAAGCTTCAAAAGTTCTGAAAAGGCTGCACATCGCAGGTGAAAATGATTGGAAAAAGGCAACAAGAACAAAAAGAAAAGTGAATATAAAAATTGATCAGCTGGGATTGTAGGTGGGGGGGGGGGGGGGGCTGGAGGGGGGGCACTAACCTCCCAAAACCAGCTGAGACCAGCTGCACGCTTTGGCCAAAGGGTTAAACTAAATGACACTTTTTCAAGAGAATATATAGTGATTGCACTGTGTATTTGTCACATTGGAAGAAGCTTTGGAAATCTGTTTGTTTGTTTTTTGTTGTATACATTTAGCCACGCCCACTAGCACGCCTTTTTACATACATACATATATTTATATTATGTGGTAATGTTTGGGGTTTCTCAGAGCTTGTTGGGTATCTGTGTGTTTATTAACTTTGTGCAGCTGGTCTCAGCTGTTTTTGGGAGGTTAGTGTGCGTGCATCCCCCCCCCCCCTAAATAAGAATTTTAAATAAGGTAGTGTTAACGGTCATGCCTTGAAGTGGCAGCAGGCTTGGGACGCTTTGGCCAAATGGTTAAACTAAATGACCCTTTTTCAAGAGAATGTATAGGTATTGCACTGTGTATTTTTGTCACATTGGAAGTAGCTTTGGGCATCTTTGTTTGTTTTTTGTAGCACCTATGGCAGTTACATTTTATAGCGCGAGTGCTCCTTCTCCCTATTTTATATGGATTATTCGTGCCCCTATAAGATACTTCATCTTTACTCATTCAATAGTACTATTCTCCAACAAAGAAAAAAAAAAGGCTATTACTTTTACTGCCACTTCAGTTCTCCGATTTCGTTTTAATGCTTAAACTATGTGGGGCTTTTTAGAATTAGGCTCTGTCCCCGCTGGCGCTGATTGCGCTCATGCTTGGAGAGCTCTCCAAGCATGAGCGCCGGGTGTTCTTAAAATTTTCGCGGGGGGACGCTGCAGGGGAAGCGGAGCGCACTAGAAAGTTGAAAAAATTTGTTTACCTAAGCGCCGGTGAGCGTGTGTGCCTGCACATCGCGTGAGTGGGGATATAGAGATATAGATATAGATATAGATATACACACACACACACACACACACACACACACACACACACACACACACACACACACACACACACACACACACACACACACACACGTCACCTCGCAAAGCGCCGCCCGCTCAGCGCACTCAGCCTTAAAGGAGCAATCCAAGCAATATCCTGTGTGTTGTTAAGTAAATCAGTTCTGCAGTATTAGATAATACTTACTTTTTTTATTTTAAAGTTTGACTCTCAATGCCATTTTAATATACTGAGAATCCTTTGATTTCTATAGAATGTTTTAAACACTTTCCTAGCAGTGCAAGATATATGCAACACTTTCCTGGTTGTTGCCAATATTCTCAGCAGTTTGAGCTGCAAACTGTAATAGATAATGTTACCATAGTAATATAAGAATGCACTGTAGCTGCCGAGTTAGGCTGCGCTTATAGTGCCGGTGACGTGGCAAAATAAATGCATTGCCGCCGTCGCGTGCGCTTATAGTAAGCGAGATGTGACAGAGCGACGGATTGGTCGCGATCGCTGGAAGTCATCTCTATTTGATTTTACAGCGACCACAGCCTGACCGTCGCGTCGCCTTCACTATAAGCGTAGCCTTACACTGACTGAAGGATTGAAACCGAAAGGCAGCCATTTAGTGAACCCTGGGAAGCAGGATTTTGCTGATCGAGCACGGGACAACCAAATCAATTTTCAATAAAGTTAATCAAATACTGCTTATATGTTTTTTTTTTTTTTTTTTTTAAAGCTGCTTGGATTGCCGCTTTAAAGCAGATAAACCCCCTGTGAGTGGATACATTAAGAGAACATGGTGAATCGTAATGACAAACACCATATTGCTTGACTCTGTTGATCATCATATTGTTCTTATACATTTGACAAAGACGGCAACAAGAAAGGCACAAATAGTGTGTGTTTAGAAAAGAAATGTACTGTTTTAGAATTAGAAGTCATCAAATCAAGTATAAAGAATCTAGTCACCCACCTCTTTTTCCAGAAAAGTAGAATCTAAATATCTTGTTCTTCATCCGTGCCACTGACATTTATGTCACGTGCCAAAAAAACACCTTTATCCATGAATATCTAAAACAGACAAAGAAAGATTAAATGTGGTCTTCAGCGTTATACTCCTCTATTATATAATAAAGACTCCTGTATCAAAGTCTCACAACTGCAACACATTGCACTGGATTTATTAAAGTAAAAAGGTGCTATGTGATGCGTCAAAAAACATCTCAACATTTGCTGCATAGTCCAACACAGCAGTCCTCAAGGGCCACCAGTCGAAGACCGAGCCACCTGTGCTGAAGCAGGGATATCCTTTAAACCTGGCACTTGAGGACTGGAGTTGGCCGCCCTTGGTCGAACAGTTACATCATAGAAGCCGGCAGCAGGTAAAATGTTACTCAGGGTGGTTTCATTCTGAAACTTAGAGGGGCCATTAGATAGTCGGTCACGGATATCCCTATGTGAAATCCGAGCATCACCTGGCGCCTGCTTTTCACGTGGCCTATAAATCTCTATTTATGGCAGGAACTATGTAAGGTGGCCCTAACATTGAGGTGGTTACGCGGGTGCTTTTAATCTTGGGTGGCATTTGTCAAAACAAAATCAAACAAACACTTGGTCTGAATATACAGTAGTATTTTCTCCTGTGGACATTAAATAGGACAGATGCTGGAAGTGGAGCCTATGGAAAGGTCCTACAAAAGTTTTACAAACTTTGAAGATGAGTGACTGCCGCTGCAATAAGAGCCTAATTATTCCTATTTCTACAAAATATATGTATTAGTAAATTAAATTTGGCATGCTGAATCCAGGAAAGCAATTTTTCCCCCCGTGATTCTATACTGAAGCACTTATTTATAAATATGCTTAGATGTTAGAAGCTTTAAGGGTGGGAAACTATCTAAACCAGTGATTTAAGGGGTTTTGCGAGTACCCCTCAGGGTGTTCCTCAGCCACCAGGGGGGGGGGGGGGAGTGCTGGTACAAGTCTCCCAGCTGTCCCAGGCCTGGCGGCACCCCACACAGCAGTGACCCGGCGGTTCCCGAGCTCAGCAGCAGTAGCTGCCCGGACACCGTTATTCTTCCTCTCTCTGCTCCGGTCGGCGCGTCAACATCCGGCTGACAGGAGGGAGAGGAAGGATCGGGTAAGAGCAGGCTGGGGTGTGTAAGTAGGGGAGAGAGTGTGTGTAAGTGAGAGGGGGAAAAGTGTGTGTGTGTGTGTGTGTGTGTGTGTGTGTGTGTGTGCATAAGGTGGAGAGTGAGACGGGGGTGATGAGGGCTGGGGTTCCCCAGAATTTCACAATCTAATTCTGGGGTTCCCTAGCCAAAAAAAAAAAAGTTGAAAAACACTGATCTAGACTGTGGGAGTGTGAAACCCCATGAAGGATTTATGAAACTTCATATTCACTTGTCTTCAGTTTAACTCAACTTTTATAAATGCCTCTTTTAAATTGATTTTTTAAGCATTTGGACTGATATTTCTGTAATATGTAGTAACTCCAACATTACAGTATTTCAGCACAAAGAGTTACAAACACCCTCAGCACCCAAACTGATTAATAGGGAGAGAATATGATCCAAATCTTCACTAAACAGCAGGTCCCCCTCAAAGGGGCAAACTGCATAATTTATTTTTAGACGCAAAATCTGCTTTCCAGTTGTTGAGCCAGAGAGCCTCCCTGACCTCCGAGGATGCCATTAATCTGGCCGACAGGCCATCGCCATCTTCTTGGTGGAAAAGTTCTTGTGTAACGTATATCTAGAACCCCCTGCCCCTCAAATTCTGTTCAAAGGAGGCAAGCCAAACGCTTGAGCTAGTGAGGCCACCGCAGGCTGCTCCAGCCATGGGAAAAGACTGCCTTTATTTTCCAATCCTATGGATCCTTTAGCATAGATACATCTTCCACCATACTAGTTGTCTTCCTAAACTACTAAAGCATAGACCCTAGGAATATTCTTCCAATCTTTAACTACTTCTTTACAAAAAGGTATACATGTTTTGGAATATTCTGGAATCAGAATGACTTTTATCAGGATCCAGATATTCTTGAGCCAATATTTGCTTTATTGAGTCATTGACATTACAGCAACGCTGAGACTTCTGATGGTCTCCTGAATAATGTGGACAGGGTGGATAACTGACTGCCAGGGTGTTCGGGTCAATGGATGGATATTGTCCCTATCATGGCTTTGATATTGGCCCCTACCAGAGGAGGAAGGGGCATTTTCCCATAGCATGTGCGACCATGGGAAGACGCTCAGCAATTAGTTTTTCCCTTTGATCTGGCTCCATTCTGGGTTTTTTACTCCACTACTGCCCCATGTTTGCATCCATGAGACGAATACCTAAACTCAAGGTTTATGAATATATTGAGGTGTTTAGAAGCCATTACTGGGCTTCTTCTTTGCAACCATCTTGTTCTTTTTGTGTGCTCACATCCAATTAAGAACAGATTTAAAAAGCTCCAATGATGGATGTATTAATATTACTGCAATATTATTGAATGAAACAAGAACACAAATCGCCTATCAAGTATAAGTCGTTGGTTCAAATTTTCACACAGTTCAGTTATTTAATACAATAATTGTGATAATGGCAAGGTTCCCCAATTGCTTAAACATCTATTAAAAATGCCACATGATAACTTGAAATAGTAGCTACTTCCCCATGCCCTGCTTGTATTAAATATATATTATACACGCACACAGAAATGTAGCGGACTTCATTGTTCTCTCTGTTGAGTTATGTTGAGATATTTTGTGATATTCTGCGACAACACTGCCACTTAATTTTTTCTCATATTCTCACATGGAGTAGCAGCACTGATTCCCCCCCCCCCCCCCAATCATTAAAATCCTCCCACTTCTCTCTTGACCCCCTAATTAAGTCCTGGTTAAAAAGTAACTCGAAATCATTGGCTCAGAGGGAATAACGCATTGATGGCCATTTTTCATTTGCCATTGTATTACGGGTTGGACGCTAAAATGATGGGTTTCTCCTGATCCGGGGATATGCTGATAGCAATGATTGGTTCAAGTAAGACAAATAAAAATTCCCCGAACAAGTAGGATTTCTTTGTTACACTGATATTTTTTTTTAGGTTACTAGAGAATTTCATCATATCAGTGATATGAATGGATTTAATCATGGAAGTAAAGTTCTCCTTATTACACATTTTCTTGGAGATTTCCTTTTACGATTTATACAGTACGCTGCATTGCCTGTTGCAGTGGTTCTTAAAGCTGCCGTTTTTAAAAACATAATTTCCCCCCCCCATTCAATATGTGCATTAATACAATCTACACACTGACAAGTGATTAGCTAAGTTGTCGATCGACCCATTCTCCTGTGACCGATTAGCGTAGATTCTACTCAGGAGTTCACTAAATGGCTGTCAGTGCAGCAGAAGAGGACCAAAAGATGCAAAGTTCTGTGGGGTAGATCATGTGACCAGACAGTCACTTGATACAATTGGTGCACTGCTAGAGAGAGGACGGGGCTCAAAAATGGTGTGTACCAGAGCCTGTTGCAGAAGAGGAAGGGGATGTGACTTTGTAAATGGTTGCTATAGGAACAAAAAATGCTTGTTACATTATAATACATTAAAAATGTTTAATGGAGAAACTGTCGGCCCAATTAAGTCAAAATTTGGAACAATTTTATAAAGTTTGGGAGCCATGGCCCCAGAACTAGAAACGTCTCAAAATAAGCAAGAAAGAGAAGAGACCTATGATACAATTTTTTTTTGAAACTAGGAATCTGGCAGTTTTAAGCGGGGGGAGGAGGAGGGGGTGGGGTGAGGAAGGAGACGATGTCCTGCCCCCCCCCCCCCCCCAACCTCTGCTTCACATCCTCCTCTATATCTAGCTATCTCCTCTCCCTCCACCCCCCTCCCTCCCTCCCACCCTCTGCCCTAATACCCTTACCCCCTCATTTCTCTCTTCTCTTATGCTATCCTTTTTAACTCATAGGCCTCGGATATAGTAAGCGCTTAGGTGCTGCTGCTCGCTGACGCTCGCGCTACCAGGAGCTTTTTGCTGTCCTGACAGAGGAGACAGCAAGCGCGCTTGGGAGGCGGGTATCACTGTGTGTGTGTCACTTTGAAGTGGTCTGTGTTTGTGTGTCACTGGGGAACGTGTGTGTGTGTGTGTGTGTGTGTGTGTATATTATATAATATATATTTTAATATTTTAAAAATTAAAAAAAAAAACACCTGTTGTGAGAATAAATTATTTATTAACATTGTGCAACTTTGATAAATATATTCACGCAGACGCACGCACACACACACACACACACACACACACACACACACACACACACACACACACACACACACACACACACACACACACACACGCGCGCACATTCATTTCTGGGTGTTTGGTGCTATGCTGTACGTACATACAATCCTTCCGGTCCCCACCTGACCCTGCCCGGTGTCTCCGTTTCCCCTCCTCATACCTCCCCCCCCCGGTTCCCCTCCTCATACCTCCCTCTCCCCCCACCCCCCCTCTCACTCCCTTCGCCCCCCCCTCTCACTCCCTTCCCCCCCCTCTCTCTCCCTTCTGCCCCCCCCTCTCTCTCCCTTCTGCCCCCCCCTCTCTCTCCCTTCTGCCCCCCCCTCTCTCTCCCTTCTGCCCCCCCCCCCTCTCTCCCTTCTGCCCCCCTCTCTCTCCCTTCTGCCCCCCTCTCTCTCCCTTCTGCCCCCCCTCTCTCTCCCTTCTGCCCCCCCTCTCTCTCCCTTCTGCCCCCCCTCTCTCTCCCTTCTGCCCCCCCTCTCTCCCTTCTGCCCCCCCTCTCTCTCCCTTCTGCCCCCCCTCTCTCTCCCTTCTGCCCCCCCTCTCTCTCCCTTCTGCCCCCCCTCTCTCCCTTCTGCCCCCCCTCTCTCCCTTCTGCCCCCCTCTCTCTCCCTTCTGCCCCCCTCTCTCTCCCTTCTGCCCCCCTCTCTCTCCCCCTCTCTCTCCCTTCTGCCCCCCTCTACCTTCTGCCTCCTCTCTCTCCCCCCACCACACCACTCCGTTTGCCCTCCCCCCACCACCAGCCTGTTTTTCACACCCACCCCCTGCACCAGCACCAGCCCCAGCACGTTTTCACCCCCCCTGCACCAGCACCAGCCCGTTTTTCACACCCCCCCCCTGCACTAGCCCCAGCCCGTTTTTCACACACCCCCCTGCACCAGCCCCAGCCCGTTTTTCAAACCCACTCCCCTGCACCAGCACCAGCCCGTTTTTCACACACCCCCTGCACCAGCACCAGCCCCAGCCCGTTTTTCAAACCCACCCCCTGCACCAGCACCAGCCCGTTTTTCACACCCCCCCCAGCCCGTTTTTCACACACCCCCCCCGGCACCAGCACCAGCCCCAGCCCGTTTTTCACACCCCCCCCCCTGCACCAGCACCAGCCCGTTTTTCACTCAGCCCCCCCTGCACCAGCACCAGCCCGTTTTTCACACCCACCCCCCTGCACCAGCACCAGCCCGTTTTTCACCACCCCCCATGCACCAGCACCAGCCCGTTTTTCACACCCCCCCCCCCCTGTATCAGCCCCAGCCCGTTTTTCACACATACAGGCCCTGGTCCGATTCAAGGCAGGGGAGGATGACTCCTGTATCGCGTCTTCTCATCTGTCTACTGCCATGGTCGGACTCGGTCTGGTGAGAAGCCGGTAATGAGCAGTCCCCCCCCCCTCACCCTGGTGGCGGTGCATGCATGCTATCTCTGGTGTGTGGGACACACACACACACACACAACACACACAACACACACACTGCCTTCTGTCTGGTCGCATTGCTCTGTAGTAACAATGGCGGCTCTGTAGTGCTCTGTAGGGAACCGGCTGCAGCCCCATTGGATGGGAGCGGTCACGTGACCGCTCCTCCGCTTCCCCGAGCAGCAAATTCCAGTTTGCCGCTCTCGGAAGAGTTTCTCCTCCTCAGCACGCATCAGCGCGCATGCGGAGGGAGAAACTATAGCCGCGCTGATAACAGATGCAGGGGCTTTGTGCATCTGTTCAGCGTGGCTCAGCCCGCCTCAGCGACGCTGAGTGCACTATGTCCTGGGCCATAGAAGGAGGAGTGGCTCAGCGAGTAAAGACACTGACTGGCACTGAGTTTGATGCATGGGAGCCTGGTTCAATTCCCGGTGTCGACTCCCTGTGATCTTGGGTAAGTCACTTTATCTCCCTGTGCCTCAGGCACCAAAAACACAGATTGTAAGCGCCATGGGGCAGGGACCTGTGCCTGCAAAATGTCTCTGTAAAGCAATGCGTACAACTAGCATAGCTATACAAGAACATGCTATTATTATAGAAGGGTTTTTTCAACACGGCTATTCACAATAAATATGGAGGAAACATTTCACTATGTTAGAAGACAGAAATGTTACAAGTAATATGTGATATGTTTAGTATATTCTGTGTGTGTCAATGTACAAAATATCCTGATTGTAAACCCCTGCAAAAACCAATAAAAAAAAAGTTTGAAACAAAAAAAGTCTTAAATTTTTTTATAAAAATGCTACCAGTATTTTCTCTTAGTACAGAACTGATTTATTGGGGGGGGGTGGGGGGAGTTATTTTTCGGTTACATCTCAAAAAAATCTAATGATATCCCATCCCTTTCCGAAGCTATTGAGATGGCATTTGTGGCTGCATCAAACACTTCTCAACAATGATTTTAAATTTAGCAATTTTTATGTTTTTATAAAAAAGGAGTCCTTATTAACATGACAAAAACAATACAAAAAAAAAAAGTGGCCAATCAAATAATCTCTCCTCATGAAAGACATATGTGGAAAATGTATGATAATGTATGGTAAGCAACAGCAAATACATCACAAAATCACTACATTAGATCATATAGGGCAATTTACTGGCAATGAAAATGATGGCAATGCAAGAGCAGTCAGACAATGACATGATCAAATGCTTAAATATTCATAACTTTATATGTATATAAATAAAAATGTATGAAAATGTATAAAAGCACTATTGAACAGCATACATACATACATACAGATACAACAATCGTAATCTGTGTAGAACATGCACAAGAACCTGTACTTAAATGATGAATGGAAATTGAAAGGATAACTGCCAGGAATAAGATAACCCCACCAGTACAAATTACAGGTGTATACTTTCTATATTCATCTCTATAGAAACAAAAAGACACCAGCATTAAGGATCAAATAGTATATTAAAAACAACACAACATGTATCATAAACGTACACATTACAATGGATAAAATCCGCTGTGCACTACACTCCAGTCTGCGTGGCCCCGTAGATGGAATCACAGCAAGGATCTGGGGCTTCGGGTCCCCGCACCGGAGACTCGCAACACCTGGGAGAGGCAGGAGGGGTGCGTGTCAATGCGTGTGACGTGGTGACACTATTGCGTGATGACGTGAGATACCTCAACGCGTTTCGCACATACATGCTTTGACATCACTGCATATCACAATTGTGTCGTCGCGCACGCCCTCCTGCCTCTCCTAGTGTTGCGGGATCTGGGGACTCGGTGCACCAGGTCCTTGCTGCGATTCCATCTACGCCAAATGGGGCATATGGTTGGGGCGGTTTCACCGTGACCAAATGGCTGCTGCATTCATTACGCCGCTGCAGCCGGCCGCTTCGAAGGTAAGTTTTATCATTGGTTAGGGTAGGGGGTTAATTTAAGGATTTTAGTGGTTAGGGTTAATTTAAGGGTTTATGGATAGGCGCTTAATTTAAGCGTTTTAATGGTTAGGGCAAGGGGTTTTAGGGCAAGGGGTTTTAGGGCAAGGACGTAGGGTAGGGTTTTTTTAGGGTAAGGGTTTAGGGTAGGGGGTTTTTTAGGGGAAGGGCTTAAGGTAGGGGTTTTACTTACCATTGTGGCCGGCGGAAGCTTATGGCGGAGCGCTGGCGGCCACTTGGCCGCGGCAAAACGGTCGTGACCAAAAGGTCCTAGATCGATGTACAGGCCCACGCAGACTGAAGTCTACTGCGAAGCGGATTTGATCAATTTGAATGTGTAGGTTTATGATACACGTTATGTGGTTTTAATATACTATTTGATACTTAGATCTGGTGCGCTGTGTCTTTTTGTTTGTATTTCGGTATTAGATCCGGTTGGATTCATATATGTGAGCGAGTGCAGCGCTCATCTAGGACATGCTGTAAAGAGGAGTAAATCTTATCAACAACATTATATTTCCATCCCTCTGATTTGAATGAGATTGGACTTTTCTTTGCGTTATCTCCATATAGGTTTGCCAGCATGCGCACAGCTTTAAGAGACAAAAAGCACCGCAAGAGTAAGCTAGAGAAAGTAAAATGACCGGGGGCTGCCGTATTTTGAGCATCAATAAGCACTGCATTTTGCTCAACGCCTAATGTGCTGTTCAATAGTAATAAGAAAACTGTACACTTACCATGGCAACCCCTGCACTACAATATCTGCTCTGCTACATCTAACAAACAGACATCTTGCATAGTACTGTGGAGAAATGCATTTATCATATGTTACTATTATGGATAATTTTCTGCAGCAGGAAGATTGTGTGACATTTGTGCAACCATTTTTGCTGAATGTTTATATAATCCATAGTATATTATAAATGACGAAGGCAGATTCAACAGAAACAGACGTGTAACATTAAATGTCAAAATACAATGTCAAGGAAAAGACAAGGTGCTTCAGAAAAGTAGCTCATACAGGGCCACGACCCTTACATTAAAATGAGTTAGGCTGGATGTAATACTTCAGTAGAAAAATATTCAACAGAGCTCCCAAAAAACATGATTCCTAGGCCTTTGTAGAAAGCAAGTTGTTGTTCAACAGCACGCTGAAAAGAAGCCAAGTAACTCATCCTCAGAGTAAGTTTGTCTTTCCAATACAATTTGCTGCAAGTACACCAACATTAAGAACACATTTCACTCCAAGGCTTCATTCGGAGTTGAAACAGACAATACAAATTCTTAATTGACATATTTAGAAAAAAAAATGGCCTTTAAAGTATCTAAATGATCTGAATGATTGTTCATGTTATAAACAAAATGTAGACAAGCTTCCAAACCTCTCGGGGTCCTTCATTGGGTAACCCTAACCCTGATAGTTTCAAATAAATACTGGTTGGTCCAATAAACCATATACCACCTGCTCCCAGCCCCTCCTTTGTGACTACACAAACAAATCTAGAAATAAGGCAAACACTTGTTAATAAGATATTAGCCCATATCTCTCTCTCTTGTAGTAGTCTCATAAGCTCATCTCTTAAGGCTACAGCCCAGTGCCTGCGCTGCACGCGCCCCTGCAAGGCAGGCGGCGCGTGCAGCCGAATTCCTCAGTCTGCAGTGAGCTGCAGGGGGAAAGACGGGTGTGTAGGTGTGACGGGGGAGCGGGGAGCGGCCGTGATGTCACCCGGCAGGTTCGCCCTCATTGGCTGTACCGCCAGGGTCGTGGCCTAGCGCTCCGCCGCGAGTCCTGCTCTCAATTTTCTTGAGAGCAGGAGTTTGTCAGCGCAGCGCGGTGGCCCCCCCTCGCAGCGGGCCTGGACCCATTGTGAGGCGGCTCTTGTCCCTGCAGCAGCCAGCGGGGACCTGGCCTAATGCCTCGTTCAGGGTGCTGGCTTCGGAGGGAGGGCGTGCTGCCGTGCGTGCTGCCGTGAGAAACAAAGTATTCAATTTGAATACTGGTTGTCAGGGTAGCAACCGCCCTGTCTCCGAAGCCAGGAGTTGACGCTGGCTACAGTTTCAATAAACGAAAATTTTGTTTTTTGGAGCTGCAGCAGCGTCACGGGGACCTAGGCAGCCAATGAAATCATTCTTCAGAATGATTTCATGACTGCAACCTCGATACTTACCCTGCTGTGTGTAACCCCGCCCCCTCCCCAACGCTGAAAAGTCTGCTGGGGGATAAACACAGATCGCCCAGCAAACTGCCGCACTGCCTACCTCCCGCCCTCCCTCCAACTCCTGCAGCAGGCACCCTGAACGAGGCCTAAAGCAGCAATCTTGCCTTTTAAATTTTTTTTTTTAAGAGCGTTATAGGTTTGAAGCAGGGGGTCTCTGGAGGTGAACCGCATTCATTTCTGTTCCGAGGATCCCTGCTTCCCTTAGAGTGCCGGTGGCTACTCTGGTTGGACGCTATGAGGGGCTATCGAAATGGCGGTTTTAAAGCTCCCACGTCACAATAGGAAGCCGCAACATCATTCCTTGTGGCTTCCTATTGGCCTGCGTGAACAGGACATTTATAACTGCGGAGCTGCTACTGGCACCACCTACAGTGGTTTTATCTCGGGGAGCAGGGGGTCCCCAGAACTGAAATTAGCATAGTTCAGATCCAACGACCCCCTGCTTCAAATCTATAAAAAAAACACACACGTTCTGCTGCTTTAAATTGGTCACACTATGCCTTATGGTTTAGCAACACTGCAATGTTTTACTGGTCATGTACCATTTTAATATACCATTATGAAAAAAGTTCATAATATTGTCTGTAAACCAGCCTCATACGAACTACAGTTGTTAGTACCAATTAAGACTCTTAACCTATGGGTTATTACTTGCTTCAACACAATGTCACAAATTGCACTCCAATAAATGTAAATGAAGACTTGGGAATTAATTGTGGGATGTAATTTATTAAATATTAAAACAGAAGGAAATCAACGTATAAATCTCAAGTATCAGAAGACCAGTTATTATGCTCATTATATCAGTTATGATTCTGAAGCCCTAAATTTGCTTAGCATCTAAACTCGGCCACAAATTAATAATGTCTGAGTAATAATAAAACTTGCATAATAATAATAATAATAATAATAATAATGTTTGTTCTTGTACAGCGCTGCTAGTTTTAAGCAGCACTTTACAGAGACATTTTGCAGTCCCTGCCCCGCAGAGCTTACACTCTATGTATTTTGGTGCCTGAGACACAGGGAGATAAAGTGACTTGCCCAAGATCACCGGGAATTGAACCAGGTTCCCTTGCATCAAATTCAGTGCCACAGTCAGTGTCTTTACTCACTGAGCTGCTCCTTCCAAGCACAAATGTGGTACTGGATAATCCACGTGCAAGTCCCTTAAGAAAAGCCATTTTTGGTAACGTAACCCTACTATTACTTTAGTACTAGGTGGCACCTGGTACGTATTAGTATTAAACACAGAACATTGGTGACACCCTAGATAATTGGCAAGTACGAGCTCCTCTATTAAAGAGGCAAACCACGTGCAATTTATTTTTTATTTTTAACATAGGATTGAAGCAGGGAGTCTCCATTCATTTCTGCTTCCGGAGATACTTCTCTCAGAAGGCTGTGCCGGTAGCCGTCCGCTCGGCTACTAGCGATCAAGTAATGGCGGAGGTTCAAAGCTCTGACGCCCAGTGGGCCAATAGGAAGCCTTGACGTCATCCAGGTTCAGCTTCCTATTGGCCGGTGTGATACGGGAGCTTGAAACGGCACCCCCTTTGGAGGTCTATCTTGGGAATCAGGGGGTGCCTGGAGCTGAAATGAATGGGGTTCTGCTCCGGACACCCCCTGCTTCAATCCTATGTTAAAAAATAAGAAAGAAAATGGCTTGGATTGTTCCTCATATCCTACATGTGGTGTTTTTAAATAAATAATTTCTGTTGTATCGCACAATACTTGCAACATTAAAAAAATAAATAATATTATTCAACTCAATGCCATTTTTAATGAGTTTTAAACATACTGAGCTTCCTTTGATTTGATAGCAGGGTTTAACACTTCCCCAGCAGTGCAAGATCTTTGCAAAACTTTCCTGTTTGTGATCATTTGTTGCCAATGTTCACAGCAGTTTGAGCTGCAAACTGTAACAATAAAGTTAATTTAATAATTTAAAGAGGCAATCTATGCATTTTAAACAAAATAAATGATATATTTTTTGTTTTAATATATGCAGCCTTTTATTACCTTTATTGAAAACAAATTACCTAAGCTGCCGATCGATTAGTTCTCCCGTGATCGATCAGCAAAATCCTGTTTCCCAGGGTTCACTAAACGGCCGCCTTTCAGTTTCAAATCAATCCTTCAGTTAGTGTAACTCAGCAGCTACAATGCATTCTTATATTACGAAGGGTAACATTATCTATTGTTACAGTTTGCAGCTAGAAATGCTGGGAATATTGGCAACAAATGATCACAAACAGGAAAGGGTTACAAAGATCATGCACCACTGGGAAAGTATTTAAAACCTTCTATAGAAAATCAAAGGATTATCAAAATATTAAAATTAATTAAAAATGGCATTGAGTTGAATAAAAAAAAATAAAAAATTAAAAAAAGGTAGTAAGTATTATCTAATACTACAGAACTATGTGTATATATATATACACACACACACACACACACACACACACACACACACACACACACACACACACACACACACACACACACACACATATATACATATACACACACACACACACACATATATATATATACACACACACACACACACACACACCATCCATCATGTAGGATATTGCTTGGATTGCTCCATTAAGAATATATTGTAGCTGCTGAGTTACACTGACTGAAGGATTGATTGAATCTGAAAGGTAGCCATTTAGTGAACCCTGGGAAGCAGTATCTTTGCTGATCGATTTGTTCTCCCATAATCTATCGACAGCTCAGGTGATACCTTTTATTGAAAACTAATTAAAGGCTGCATATATTAAATTAAATATATATATATATATAATAAAGTTAGTAAACTCATAGAATTTTATATGAATGCTCATTTTATTTTTAATCACATTTTCCATCTTTCCTGTTTGATGCACCAATCTGTATTGGGAAGCAATGCATTTTAGTCACAGTGACAGCAAACAATATTGTTACAGGAATCTCATCCCAGAATATATTGAATATGGCTGAACATTTTTCTGATGCTTCTTCTACTCGGAGAACAGAAACCCCAAATACTACTACTACATATATACATATACGTAGTAGTAGTATTTGGGGTTTCTGTTCTCCGAGTAGAAGAAGCACCAGAAAAATGTTCAGCCATATTCAATATATTCTGGGATGAGATTCCTGTAACAATATTGCTTGCTGTCAGTGACTAAAATGCATTGCTTCCCAATACAGATTTGTGCATCAAACAGGAAAGATGGAAAATGTGATTAAAAATAGAATGAGCATTTATATAAAATTCTATGAGTTTACTAATAATCTTGCTCTGCTACAACAACACAGAGAGCAAATACACAACCAAGCTCTCACCACCTCCATCATGCCACGCAGAAATAAATGTATTTTATCTACATAAGCAAGGAAATGGATGGTTCGCAATTCTGTAAAAGGCAAGCTGCCTATCAGTTGTCCAACAATCCAAAGTAAACATTTGCATAAGGTTTTTAAAAGGAGTATATTTATCTACATACAAAATAGGCTTTCTTCATTGCATGTGTGATTCAGACATCATTTCAAAACTTGCTTTATATAATCCCTGGGTATGTACGTGCCTTATGCTTAAGTAACTCAATTTAAATTGTGTACGAGTTGTATTGTTATAATATGTAAAAAGCTAGATACACTGTCAAAGCTAGATACACTGTCAAAGCTAGATACACTGTCAAAACAACAAAGCTATACATACTACAAAAATGATGTATGATGTATAATATATATATATATATATATATATATATATATATATATATATATATATATATATATATATATTGATTGAAGGATCATCATGATTTTATAACATTAAGATTACACTAAAATAGTTTTAATAAGCCGAGAAAATCTACTTGTATAAATCCTGATTTTGTTATAATAAAAGGCTGCCATACGAGTTGCAATTGACAACACTGTGAACTTTACAAGTCTACAAGTACTTTTGTGGCATTGATAATTTCAGCACACCAAATAAAAATGGTCTTTGACAATATACCCTCAGACGGTTAAAGCTGTATTGGTCAATGTCAAAGTGAACTGGAAAGAGCCACACTCTGCAATTAATGATGGGGGTTATCAGTCACACTCTCCCACTGACTTGAATGGACGTTTTTGCCTGCCTCGGGGCTTACTGGATAACCTCCTAGCTAACTCTTTCCTCTCTTCCAGTCTTCCCCATGTCAATGGTTTAGGATGCCACTCATTGGCAGATAAAGTTATGAGTGCCATGGGAAGTCTTCTATTTTTTCAGTTATTATTGCAATCTGCCTTAGTGGCAGAAACGGATGCAACAGCATACTTGCTATTTGCATTTGTATATTAAAAAGAGCTACACAATGGTGCACCATTGTTCAAAAGTGTATCTTCATGTGCCCCAGTGGTTTTAAATAAATGACAAGTAGTGATGGAAAGTTGAAACACCGGTTGCTGTTTAATAGAGATTGGTAGGAATTAGGTAATAATATTGTTCCGATGAGATGTTTAATCTTCAATTTATGACATAGAATATTTTTTTCTGAGTTTATTGTAATCATGGTTGGTTATAAAGAAGACGACAAATGTATGTTAGACATAAGGGACACCTAATAAAAACAGGAAATAAATATAAATATAGCCTAAATATATTTGTTTTTTACCTTTGTAATTTTAAAATGATTTAAAGAGTTACTCCCAACTCACACAGAATTCATTTATCTTTGTATTGCTATTTAGTCTAGTCGGCTCTAATCTTCAATTGTTTACGCACATATTTTCCAGGAAGGAACCATGCACCCACAGCACCCTCAAACCAGGGTACATTAATACAGGTTTGCAGGTTTCAATTTCTGTTGAACATACCTTCACTAAATGTGTTAAAAGCTTATCCTTAATTAATTGCTTAACTACTCGCTTCATTTTTTTCCCACTCAAAGATTCACTTTATTGCAGCCACTATAGGGGAGCCATGATTAAATACAGAAATAAATGTAAGCACCTTAATTCTGATTGGCTATTCAAAAATAAATAAACCTTTTTAGCACCGATTTGCTGGTGCCCAAACTCCTTGCCAATTGTTCCATCTACCACGGCTCTTCATGTGCCGGCAATAGCTGTATGGTGTGGGAACCATGGATCAGCTCAGAGGGAACAGACAGTTTGCGTAAGCTAAAACGGAGATCAAATCGGGGAGGCACAGAATACTGTTTTGAGATGGAATTCTTCCCTCCTCACCTCTCCCGAAAAGTTACTCAATGTGTGTAAGGAATGACTGCCTTAGAAAAATTCTACTTATTTGTATCCTGTGAAAACAAACAAACAAACAAAACAACATGAATTGAATTCATGCTCTGCAGCCACTTATGTTAATCTGTTTGACTAATGATGTCACCCTAATCCCTTTGGAGCAGTGATTCTCAAACTTTTTTGTTTGGAGGAACCCATGAAGTATTTTGAAAAATCTCAGGGAACCCCTATCTGGCTGACACATATGGTTCGACAGGGGTAAGTCACAAAATTTCACACCTCACGAGCCACCTCTATTTCCCACCCTATACCCATGTATTTCTCTCCCCTCCGTCTCACTCAACTCCCACCACTCATGTATTTATTGCCTGCGTCTCACTCTTACTCCATCTTTTCCTCACTCCCTTCCTCCCCGCTCCCTCTCACTCACCCCTACCTACCGTCAATTACCCCACTCTCACTCAATACCCCTATAAAATACATACCAAAAAAACCCACCCCCCATACATATAGCCCTACCCCGCAATACATAATAAAAATACCCCGCCACCGCCAATACATATTAAACTTGTAAAGTGAGAAGGGCAGAACCGCTCCAAGGAAAACAGATTCAGACCGCACGGGTCATCATCATCATCATCATCATCATCCTCATATCTCCTCTAGCACCCATCATCATCATCCTCATATACCCCCTGCATCACACATCACAACCCCTGCATCTCACATCACTCTCCCCCCTGCATCTCACATCACTCTCCCCCTCTGCATATCACATCACCCTCCCCCCTGCATCTCACATCACTCCCCCCCTTGTATCTCACTTCACCCACCCCCTCCACATTTCACGTCACCCTCCGCCACCCTGGATCTCATCATTCTCCCCCCCCCCCCCCCCAAGCAGAGCAGGCAGGACTACACGCGCTCGCATTAGCTAGCAGAAGACAGCGGAAGTGCCGGGTCACACTGCTAGAGTGCGCTTCTACCCTGCAGTCCTGGGGGGGGGGGTGTCCGTGGTCTGTAGGAGGAACCCCTGAGACTGCTTCAAGGAACCCCAGGGTTCCACAGAACCCTGGTTGGTAATCACTGCTTTAGAGGGTAAAAGAAAAAAAGCTATTTATCTGTAGTACTGACGACTGTCAAACACACTGAAAGAGACAGACGGTAAAACCCCTGAAAAGCATTTATCAACAAATATTTAACAATTCTTACAGTTGTCTAATTAAAAACCATTAATTCATTTTGGTCCTGGGAGTGAGTGACTGCCCCACCAGGACTGAACTAATGACAGTGACATGTTAAACAGGCGATTGGTAACTTTTAAAATATATCTGGCAAGTTTAAGTGTTTGTAAAAAAAATTTGGAACTGGAAAATTATTTTCACTTACTATTGAGACATTGGGTCTGGTGGGGGATTACCGTCATTGATTTTTTTAAAAGGTGTTATCAGCTATGCACCATCTACTGAATGTTGGTGGTGAACTCTAAAAACCAGCACACCAACCACCGCTCACTCTAATGGCAAACACCACAAATGTACAACTTGTTAACAACTACTCAAATTTCTACTCATACTATTACTCGCTTTAGCAGGCGATATTGAACCTAACCCAGGCCCTCCTTTTACAACTCTGTCCCATACCCCTGAGAATTCAACCTTTAAATTCCAAAAAAGTCTATCTGTCGCCCATATAAATATCCGGAGCCTGCTGCTCAAACTGGATGAACTAAGCGCATGGTGCCTTATCCATAAACCCAAAGCCATCGTTCTCACAGAAACATGGCTAATTCCTAAAACTTCAGATGCAAATATTGCCATTCAGGGATACTCCATTTCTAGGAGAGATAGGTCA
This sequence comes from Ascaphus truei, assembly GCF_040206685.1. Classification (NCBI taxonomy): domain Eukaryota; kingdom Metazoa; phylum Chordata; class Amphibia; order Anura; family Ascaphidae; genus Ascaphus; species Ascaphus truei. The sequence continues at coordinate 89,961,952 of NC_134489.1, forward strand.
AATAGAGTCGGAGGGGTGTTATTTTATATTGCAGACACCTTACAATTTACACTGTTAAATTGCCCCCCCTAGCCCACCCTCTTTGGAAATCCTAGTTGGCAAAATCTGCCTCCCCTTTTCTAAGCCCATCCTGGTTGCTGGCATCTACCGCCCCCCTAAAGCCCCTCTACAATCCCTGACTGATATCACCCAGATTCTTGGCTCCATTTCCTCTCTGAAAGAGAAAAGTGAGCTGCTAATTCTTGGGGATTTCAACTTCAATTGGCTCGACCCTAAAAACCACAAAATCCAGATACAAATCAAGTTGCTTAACCCAGCAGTGCGCAAACTGGGGGGGGCGGCACGAGACTGCCTGCGGGGGGGCACGTGGTTTAAAGAGGCCCCGCGCACTTCCCGAAGGCACTTAAATTAAGTGCCGGGGGAGCTGCACTATGGCAACATGACATGACGCTGGAGCCGAGGTAAGTGCGAGTGAGGGGGAGCGCGGGGTGAGGTGACCGCCGGGACAAAAGTTTGCGCCCCCCTGATTTAACCCATCGCAACTCATTTCCCAACCCACACGGACAAACCTGAAATCGCACAACCATTCCTTGCTATACTGGATTCTCTCCTCAAATCCCAGCAGAATTCAATCCTCTGGCATCCTTCCTGACATTTTCAGTGACCATGCAATAGTGTAATCTGCAAGGAAAATTAAACCAACCCAATCAAGCCCTAAAGTTCTCTTCACTAGAACATTTAGAAACTTTAACCCACAACAGTTTTTGGCTGACCTTACCAACTGCCCTTCACACACAATCGATTTAATTCCCGACCCCGATTCAGCGCTAGACTATTTCCAATCCGAGTTCTTAAAACTCTGTGATACCCATGCTCCACAATGCAGAATAAGGATACGGGGTCCCACCTTCCATGGGTTACAACTGACCTAAAAGAACTCTACCAGTTCAGGGTTGCCTTGTGGAAAAGCTACAAAGTAACTGGCACTACCAAGGATCTCAATCACTACAGACATGTGCACAGGCATGCAAAAGCACAATATTACTCTGACAATCTCCTCCAGAACACATCAAGCCCAGCTAACTTCTGGAAGGTTAACAATATATTCCAGCCTTCTAACCATCAACAACCAAGTAATATCACTAAGGGGGATATTACTCTGACAAACCCCACTGACATTGCAAATGCATTCAATGATTACTTTGTGGGGTGTGCTACTAACTTACTAGCGAAACGCAACCCAAACCAAACCACAAACATGAATCTCATCCTGGGAGCACCCATATAGCCCCACCCCCTCCCAACACTGCCCACAATTTTCAATTTGGCCCAGAATCCGGGGATTACACAAGTGCTCCTCAAATTAAAACTAAGCAGCCAATGTGGACCTGACTTACTACAATCTAAGTTCCTAAGACTTGGTGCCCCAGCCATTGCCAAACCAATTGCTTCCATAGTCAACTCTATCCTGTCTGCAGGCCATATCCCCAAGACCTGAAAAACTGCCAGAGTTGTCCCAATCTTCAAAAGTGGGGACAAAAACACTGTCTCAAACTACAGGCCAATACTATCCAAAGTCATGGAAAAATGTGTTCACTACCAATTAAGCGATCACTATACCAAGACAAATTTCCCTAGTCAATTCCAATCTGGCTTTCGCCCCAAACACTCCACCGTAACTACCCTGCTAAAAGTTTGCAATGAAATCCAGTTTGGAATGGAACGGGGACAACTCACTGGTGCAATATTCCTAGATTTTGCAAAGGCTTTTGATACCGTTGATCATGCTATCCTGTTTAAACTCCCCTGTAATAGGGAAGCATGCTTTAAACTGGTTTCTGTCCTACCCATCAGGTAGATCCCAACATGTGTCCATCGCTGGCTCTAACTCCAACCCCCTGGATATCACCTGTGGTGTCCCGTAATGCTCTGTTCTGGGGCCCCTACTCTTCTCAGTGTTCATCAATGATCTTCCCACAGCTTGTAAGGAGGCTTCAATACACATGTATGCAGATGACACAATCCTATATGCACACAGCCATAGCCTCTCCGACCTTGAACACATACTTCAATCTGACTTTTTAAGACTCGAAAACTGGATTTCCCAAAACAAACTGTTTTTAAACACTGACAAGACTGTAACAATAGTATTTGGGACCAAGACTAAATAGCTAAAGCTTCCAGTGACTGAGCTCCAGATCAGAACCAACGCTAACACCACCCTAACTCCTGTTACTAGTTTTAAATACCTGGGCATATGGTTTGACTCCCACTTAACATTCGGGATGCACATTGATACCCTGACATCCAAAACCTATGCCAAACTAGGTGTACTTTACAGGAACAAACCCTCCCTAAGTCTGCTGGTCAGAAAGCATATCGCACAGCAGATGCTAATGCCAATTATAGACTATGGAGACATAGTATATGACTCGGCAGCCCAGACCCACCTAAGCAAACTTGATACCGTCTACAATTCAATAAGCTGTTTTATTCTTCAATGCAACTACAACATACATCATTGCGAAATGCTTAAAGAACTAGATTGGTCATCACTTGAGTCTAGGCGCAAAGTTCACCTTTCCTGTCTTGCCTTCAAATACTTTCTGGGTAGCTATCTGAACAAGCTCCTCACCCCTACCACATGCAACACTTATCTGAGATCTGACTCAGAAAGACTGTTCATGGTCCCAAGGCTCAACAAAGTATCCGGACGTTCCGCCTTCTCTTACCGTGCACCCCAAAACTGGAACAACCTACCGGAGACTCACATCCACCACCAGTTTAAGTTCTTTCAAAACTAAGGCTGTCTCACATTTTAATCTGGTCTGTAACATACGCCTATAATATATATTATCGCTAACTGTGCATGCAATGTCTTGTATATAATGTATACCCTGTTCACTTATGTAAACTGTATTTGTAACCATGTATTATTTGTCATTTTAACTCTATGCCCAGGACATACTTGAAAACTAGAGGTAACTCAATATATTACTTCCTGGTAAAACATTTTATAAATAAATAAAGCTAGTTTAAACCAATAATCACTAAACAGGGCTGAAGGTTCGGCTCAGGGAGTAAAGGTACGGACTCTGATAGCGACAACACCGAGTTTGAAGCAGGGCAAGCTGGTTCAAATCTCTCTGTCAGCTCCTTGTGACCTTGAGTAGTAAAAAGCCTACTGTATGTACAATGCTGTGTACCGCGCACTATATTGTGACATGCTTTAAGTCCCATTGGGAGAAAAGGGCTATATGAAATAAAAGTCATTATAACATTATATTACTTTGTAAGACTGCAAGCTTTTGTATTCTAGATAAACCATTAAAAACCTCATCCACAACATGCATTCAGTGTATTGGCCAATTCTATAGACTTGGGTAACCATATTAAAAGCCACTCAGTAGAAACCAACAATATACATTTTGTCTGCATCATGTATAATGTGGTTGCCTCCATAATAATATTTCCCTCTCTCCATCAGAACACATTTTTGCGGTTACAGGTCTAGTTTATGTATTTTTATAAAATGATCCTGCCATGACGAGAGAACAAATCAGATCATGAAACAGAGTTTTACGTAGCCATGGAGATGTCCTAATTATAGCTGAGAGCTAGTTTTACACATTCGAAATAAGGCATTAAGGTGAAAAATGATTACATAAATGATAACTACAGAGTGAAAACAAAAATTAATGAAAATAATGTGAGTGTGCCTTGAAAATACTCTGTCTAAATTAATCCAGAAACCCAAGTCTCTTATGGAATCTCAATGTCATACAGTAAGACATTGCTATGGTACTAGACTTTAAATCATTCAAGTAATCTTGCACAATGTAAAATGTTTCTATGCTCAGATTAGTGAGTGAATATATTCTCTATAATACATTCATACAACTGGTTATTTAGTCAGCCAACCACAATATATATATATATATATATATATATATATATATATATATATATATATATATATATATATATCACAGCAAATTCATTAATTTATAGTAATGAATAGAATTTATCATCATGTAACTCTACAGACTATATACACATCATACCTTGATATTTGTCAAGTAATGTTTGGCAGAAACAGATTTTTTGACAATCATACGACATGAAGCACACATTAAGAAAAATAATCCACAGCTGTACCAACTAGATTTTCTCACAAAAATAGATATTCTATTACTGTACATGTTGGGGCAACACTATAATCAACACTTCTGTTGTACATGAGCTTCAAGAGCATTAAAATCTCCTCTTCACATCTGAAAAGGCTTTCGTGCTCTTGACAAAATCTATAGGAAATGTTGACTTTTCACATTCACAAAAAAAGTAGTTCTTTCACTCTGTGGTTTGACATGCTACTATAGCAACTTATTCCAATACGCACATTTTATTACATTAACAAAAATGGTGGCGGTGAAAACAAATATTACACAAAGCATCCAGGTCAAAATATAGAGAATCCAAAAAACGAAATAGCCAAAATGAAAAATATAAACCAGCAAATTTATATATATAAAAAAATAAATTAAAAAAAAAGGATGATAATTAAATTATCACACTATTCAACATGCTTAAATGTTCCTCTCCCCAAGAGTTTTCCAAAGAGTGTTTATTGTGGGAAATAAAATGTTTAGCGTATATGATAGGCCTTTGATATGAAATATTTTTTTATTTCAATGTTTGTGCCGGTCATCTAAGATTTCAGCTGTTTTGTTCTGCAAATCACATTGACCATTTAGGTCCTATAATACTAAAACAAAACAGCTGTGTGGCAGACCCTTTCTCATCGTACAACCTACCAGAGACTCTCACATCCACCACCAGTTTAAATTCTATCAAATCTAAGGCTGTCTCACATTTTAATCTGGTCTGTAACTGTTTCATTCGCCTATAATATATATATTTTTAACTGTGCATGCAATGTCTTGTATATAATGTATACCCTGTTCATTTATGTAACTGTATTTGTAACCATGTATTTGTCTTAACTCTGTGCCCAGGACATACTTGAAAACGAGAGGTAACTCTCAATGTATTACTTCCTGGTAAAATATTTTATAAATAAATAATAAATAAATAAATAGTACAGTATGCAACTACACATACCACAAGGCCATGCAACTAGAACCAGCAGGGGGTTTAAAACTTTTTTTGGTTAAGGAACCTTGTAATTATATTGTAAAATTCTGAGGAACACCAACCCTCTCCAATACGTGTCTAAGATCACATGCATTGTAAGGAACCCCAACCCTCTCTAATAGCACGTCAGAGATCAGATGCATTCTAAGGAACCCTAACCCTCTCTAATAGCGTGTCTAAGATCAGATGCATTGTAAGGAACCCCAACCCTCTCTAATAGTGCGTCAGAGATCAGATACAATGAAAGGAACCTCAACCCTCTCTAATAGTGTGTCTGAGATCAGATGCAGTGTAAATTCCTCTTTATTTGGAATATTTTTTTTAAATGACCTGAAAATTGCAGGGGACCCATTAGGGATGCCCAGGGAACCTTGTTGAAAAACATAAGTAGACAGATGGTCTGGTGACTTGCGAAATCAACTTTTTCAGGAAAATATGTTATCAACACTACATTAAATGTCCAAGTAAAACATGTCATTCCATAAAGTACACTTTATTCAACACAAAAACATAAATGAGAAAACGGAAATGTGTGATGAAAAACAAACAGGCTCATTAATGTCCCTGTACAGGTCTTGCAATGTTTCTGACATCCCTTCTACATGGACAGTGCTACAAGCCTTTACCCAGCACATATAAAATGCATGACAAGCTTCCAATCAGACCCAATACCTTAAATTAGAAATTACTGTTAACAAAACTTCGAAATCCCAAACTCTTCCTAAATACTCCATTAAAACAGAGGGACAATAACAATCAGATAATATCTAATTCTGCCAAAAACACACACAGGTGGTGGATTTTCAGGTGACAGCCATCACATTTGTTTAGTTCCACAGCCCCAAGTAACAATAAAAGGCAATAGCCGTGTCACACTGAGGATTAAATCACAATTGTGGGGTGTATATACACAGGTACTGCATGGTATTTGTGTGGGGGAATATATATATATATATATATATATATATATATATATATATATATATATATATATAAAATCTTTAGCCCTTGTCGATTCACTGCTGGATAGAGGCATCCCAAATGAGATATAAATATATAGTTTAAAAAATGCCCTCACACACCTATGTGTATACACAGTAACATAATATACAACCACACAAAACAGATACCTCTCTATTATAAATGTATAACCAACTAATAACTGCCGCAAGCTTGATGCAACAGATCAGCAAGACCTCACTCCCAATGCACATCAGCACTTCTAACATCCATCACATCGATATGCAGAAGGTGTAGTCAGTCAGCCTTTGCACCCCCTGGTTCGGTAATTGCCCTGAGTGAGTGATCCCACAGAATGTGAAACCACCAGCAGCCTCCCTATCCCTCACTCACCCTTTGGCTGCTCCCCCTCCCCATCCCTCACTCACCCTGTGGCTGCTCCCCCTCCCCATCCCTCTCACCCTGTGGCTGCTCCCCATCCCTCACTCACCCTGTGGCTGCTCCCCATCCCTCACTCACCCTGTGGCTGCTCCCCATCCCTCACTCACCCTGTGGCTGCTCCCCCTCCCCATCACTCACTCACCCTGTGGCCATCCCTCACACACCCTGTGGCTGCTCCCCCTCCCTCACTCACCCTGTGGCTGCTCCCCACACAGAGCAGCACAAAGCCTCATAAATAGGCCCCTGCAGCGAGGTGCCTGACCCAGGCGCACGGGGGGCTCTGCTCACCACAGGCTGCTTCCTTGTGCTCCTGGCTGAGGGGGCTTCTCTTCTTCTCCCTCTGCGGCCCAGGCCCCTCTCTTTTTCTCCCCCCGGCCTCCTCACCTCACCAGTCCCCTCCGCATCAAGGTGGGAGCCGGAGGGAAACAGGGCACCTGCCCCCTTTACAAATATATATATATGTATGTATACTATAGAAGGATATGAATAACACCCAAACCTCCCCCTCTCCCCTCTCAGCTGCTCGGGAGTCTCTCTGGCTTGTTGGGAGGAAGATGGGAGTTTTCCTACTGCGCATGTCACAGCGAAGGGAGGGGGGCGGGGACCCAGCATGCACAGGGAAGGAGGGGACCCGGAAGTGATAGTCGCGCGCGGAAGTGACCGTGGGTTTTCTCTTCCCTGGACGTCTCCAGGACAACAGCCCGGAAGAGCCTGCGTCACGTGGTGGAGGCTGGAGCTGAGGAGGGAGAGGGTGACAGGTAAAGGGGAGGGAGTGTTATACATTATATTTAGGGGGGATAGGAAGGAGGAAATATTGTTATTTAATTGGGTGTCAGGGAGTTGTGAATGAAATGAGACGCAGTACCTATGTGTCATTTTATTATATAGTGCCAACCACGAATGCGCCGCGTATATTGTCAGCGCCAGATAAATGAGATATGTATGTATATCTTTATTTACATAGCGCCAAAAGTGTACTCAGCGCTTCACAAAGAATACAGTACAGGGAATTATTATAATAAAATAAGCGCAGCAAAATCAGACATTAGAAAGGAAATCCCTGCCCCAAAGAGCTTACAATCTAAGGCTGCACTTATTGTGCCGGCGATAGAGACATCGCGTTAAAACAAATGCACTGCCGCCGTCACGTACGCTTATAGTAAGTGCGGCACGATTGCTTGGTCGCGATCGCTGGATGTCATCTCAATTTGATTTTTCCAGCGACTGCAGCCTGATGTCACAGTCACCATCGCGGCACTATAAGTGTAGCCTAAGTGTTGTGATGGGAGACTTAAAGACACAGCAAGTGAGGGAATTAGTGCTGTAGATGGCAGTGCTTGGCCACAATGGGTGGTAGGAGTGACTGAGTGTGGGACAGTAGCTAAGAGTGCAGGCTGTTGGGATGCTTGATTTGTCCGACGAGTTTTCAGGTTAGTCAGTATTAAATCAGATAGGTTAACACCATTAGCAAGGGAAGAGATGACAGGAAGGTTATGGTGGCAGGGAGGCGTGGAGAGCAGGTGGACATATAGCTTGGTTCAGGATTAGGAGATATCCCCAGCAGGAAGGAGTAGATAGAGAGAGGGTGTGAATACAGGATTTATGAGGGGGATTTTTATTGAGGGTTGAAAATGTGGTTGGGAAAAAGGTGTGTAAATAATGGTGCAGTGTAAGGGCACATGCATAGGTGGAGGGGAGGAGAGATGAAGAAATGTGGATAGGAGGGGAGTTGGGAAGTAGGAGAGAACAGAAACATTTACAAAGGAGTGAGGAAACGGTATCCAGAAAAAGCAATGGTGAGATGCAGGAGGAGACACTTCTCAGTTATTGGAGGATAGGAAGAGTACAAATAATCACAGCATTTAGAAAGTCAAGTTCACACAGTTGCAAAGTTGTTGTTGTAGTGCAGAGTCCAGATTTTCTTGTAGTCTTCACCTCCAGTTTCAACTCCAAAATTAACTCCACAGACACTTTATATGTGACACTTTTTCTGTTACACAGCCATATCGTACATACGTACATCTCATTTCAAGCAGATAATGTTACTTTAGCAATTTAAGGATACATTGTAGCTGCTGAGTTACACTGATTGTAGCGGTCATCATGTTACTAACACCATGAGGATATCTACAGATAACAGGAGCACCAAATGATTGCCAGCTTAGGTAAGAATGTAGTGTTATACATTGTCACATGCTTTACATATAATAAATAAAATGGGGAGTGTAGTATTACTGCTTTAAAGGGCATGACATTGTGCTCACTTTCATGATAGGTCATTTATTGGGAGAACTGCAACTTTTTGAAGTGTTTGAGTCTCAAGTGAACAATACAGACCTATAAAAAGGTATTACAAACAGATTTTTTTCATGCATTTCTTCTATATATTTATTATATGGTGTCATCTTTCAGCCTGTTAAGTTGATATTGTTACATTTAGAAGTGTTTCTGCTGTGTAGAGATGTGTGCTATGTTATACTACAAATCCTTATTTTCTCCTCAAAGGGATTAAATCAATAATTTAATGAGCAAACGGAAGAGTAAGGACAAAAGTCTGCCACTCGGAGAATGTATTTCCCAGGTACATTTTATGTTTTTTTTCTTTCTTATTTGTTATTACTATTTACAGTTTGATCCCAGAATGAGAAATCTTAAATTATGACGCAAAGTCTAATCTCTATGCATTTAAAGGAGCATTCCCTCTTGGGAAGAAGAGAGGCTAGCAACTGCAATACCTGGAAGATCATTGGGGAGGCTTTCATACAGCAGTGGATCGACAAGGGCTGAAGATGATACACCTCATATGTGTCATATAGATATATATAGCATATAAAAATGTTACTTGTGAGCACATTCAGATGTCTTAGACAGGTCTGCAAGCCTACCTTTCATCATCACATAGCATACAGTGCTTCCACTGCAGCAAGGGATTCTGGGAAATGAAATGCAAATGAGCCAACAGTGCCACATTTTGTCTCAAGTCCATTATTACATGGAGCCCTTAAGCCATGTATGTATGTTCAGTATTAGGTGAAAATCTTTTTATTTGGACTAACAATTTATGTCATAGGACAAGCTTTCGATAGTTCTCCTCTCTTCCTCAGGTCAGCAATACTAGTTTACAAAGGAATCTATGGCTAAAACAGGTTTGGAAAGCAGAAAAAAACAGAGATTTAGATAAGGTGGGGTGACAAGGGGATGTTTCAAGAAATTGGAAGGGTGACAAGTAACAGCATGGAGGGGTTAGGGAAGTTGTGGATAAGAACATTGACAGAGTGGCAGGCAGGATAATTACAAACAATTGTGATAGTGTGTGAGAAACCCCATATCCGCATTAAGTCCTTTTTGTTTTGCTGTCGGGAAGGTATTCTCCGTAAATGACATTGCTTCATCTTCTACAAAGTAGGGAGCGATGCGTTGTAGAGGCCAGCGGTGGGATGTTCAATACGTCCTCTAGGGTTTCCATGCTTCGTAATTGTTGTCCTGCTATTGGGTTCTTGGCTAATTTTCCAGTTCTGTCGCCACAAGAACCAACAATCCCCATTTTTCATCCCGGCTTGTGAATGGCATTGGCTGGGTTTTTGGTGTCAGAGTCTTATCATTCTGAGTTCAAATGTTTTCCGTGCTTAGGTGCGTTTAAACATTCCATTGAGGATTTTGATTTTTAAATCATTTATGGAATGATCTGGTTGTGAGAAATGATGTCCCACTAGTGAGCTGTATCTTCCTTCTTCGTTGTGGAGTATATATAGAGTGTCTATGCATATTCATTCTGCCTTGAAGTTTTTGGCTGGTTGTCCCAATGGAGCATCCTTGGTCACATTTGTTGCATTGAATCATATAAACTACATTCCTGGATGTGCAGCTGTATGATCCTTTAACATTGAGTGTTCTATGGTTGTGACTGGCTGTAGGATCTTGGCATATATGTTTGCAGAGTTTGCAACGTGTGTTGTTGCACGGTTTTGTGCCATTATCAGTGTCTTTATGTTCGTTATGAAGTTTTCTGTTGACTAATTTCTTTTGTGGTTTGGTGGTTGCCGGAACGCAAGAATGGGAAGTTTGGGAAATATTTCTTTTAATATCACATCCTCTGCCACCATGGGTCGCAGATCTTTGATTATTTTTCATATTCTCGGTAAGGTTGTATGTGGCCACTAGTGGTATGCGTGTGGTAGGATGTTTCTGTCTTTATTGTAGCAGGTGTTCTCATGGGGCTTTTATTGCTGATGTAATAGTTCTGGCAATAGTCTTTGGCTTGTATCCCTTCTGTCTGACACCAAAAACAAGAGAACTTAATGCGGATATGGGGTTTCTCGCACACTATCACAATTGTTAGTAATTATCCTGCCTGCCAGCCTCTCTGCCAATGTTCTTATCCACAACTTTCCCCCGCCATGCTGTTACTTGTCACCATTTTATTACCCTTCCAATTTCTTCAAACATCCCTTTGTCACCCCACTTTATCTAAATAAAGCCATAGATTCCTTTTGTATACCAGTATTGCTGACCTGAGGAAGACAGGATAACTCCCGAAAGCTTGTCCTATGACATAAATTGTTAGTCCAAATAAAAAAGGTATAGCTTAATAATGAAGAACTCATTTATTCTGCACTATTGCAACTGGACCAACACGGATATATATATATATATATATATATATATATATATATATATATATATATATATCTATATAATGGAAATATTACTGTATGCTCATTTGCATGTCCTTAGACAGGTCTGCAACCCTGCCTTTCACCATTATCACCCAGCACACAGTGCTTCCACTGCAGCAAGGGATTCTGGGAAATGTACTTCTGGAGAAATGGGGACACCACTTCCCTCAGCGACGCTACTCAGACTAGATCAGGCACAAATACAATATTGAGACGTATATACAACGCAATGCAAGTGAAATCCCATGTAGCCACACTCTGTAACACAGTGGTATCTGGCCCCTCTATAATCTCTTCACTGAGGAACACTTTGCAAGAAGAAACCGGAACAAATCAATGCATAACTCACTGTTGGTGTGTGGGATCCTGGCGCTGTCGGCATGCTCCTACCAAGTTGCTGGCAAAGAACAAATGGAGAGAAGAAGGCGGTGCAGCTTCCTACGTCAGTGAAACAGACCGGGAATCCTCTGGATCAGCAAACTATAAATTTATTGGCACATTAAACAGCAAAAAACGTTCACTCTGACATGTTTTGTGCGAGGGATCGATCCCTCGCACGAAACATGTCAGAGCGGACATTTTTTGCTGTTTAATGTGCCAATAAATTTATAGTTTGCTGATCCAGAGGATTCCCGGTCTGTTTCACTGACGTAGGCAGCTGCACGGCCTTCTCTCCATTGATTCTGGGAAATTACATGCAAATGAGCACACCGTTGCCTTTTTCACCCACCATAACTTAAATCTGTAATATATACATTTATTACTGGGAAACATAGATATGTCATCCGCTAGAGAGAACAAGAATAGGATTGTGATTTGCTGATTAACCCAAGGGAGTTAGGGTTATGGATGAATCACAAACTCATAGCAGGGAATTTCTGACTCATGCCACACATGAATAAACTTTTAATTGGGAATTCTCTTGATTTCCTTTTCCTGTCGTACAATATATTGCATTCTGTTCATGTTTCATCTCAGGACTTTCCTGATGTGTTTTCTCGTGCAATTAGGTGCAGACGATCCTCCGGAAGAGGTTTTTCCAACAAAATCAACAAGGGAAAAGATTTGGAGTGGAATCCCAGCACAAGTAAGCATGTGAGGGACATCTTCCCTCTACAAAGATCTGGGTATCCGGAAATTAAGTGGTGTTGACTTTTTATTTGGTGAGGCAAAAATACACCTTTTTTTTTCTTTTGCTGTTTCATAAAAAACGTTGTTTTCTTCATGTGAGGCTGTGACATTGAAAATGTGTTGCAGGGAGAAAGGCAAAATATAATTTGTCAGTGCTGTCCAATCGTTGTACAAAATGATAGAATCAAAACCTAGTCATATTTAAATGACTATTCACTGGTAGATTATCTACTTGCCTGTGTATTAAGAATACAAATAGTAATAAGCATTTAAATTGATCAGTGTTAACAGTGAGCATTAGCTTATGTAAAATTCCATGTAAAAATGGATTTCAGGCAAAAGGTGATATGGTGTGCTCCTATGGTGATACACTATCTATCTATCTAACACACACACTTACAGTCACAGTCTTCGGACCTGAACCGTGTTTATTTACCCCTCGAGGACCTCCTGGTACCCCAGATACTTACCTGGTAAGGTGCCGCTGATTACTTCCTGGTTGTTTAAATGCCTGCATCACACGGGCCAAAAGGATGCCGCAACAGGTGATGCCGTGGCATCCTATTGGCTCACATAACGTAGGAGAAGTAAACTCTATTGTGTGTCCCCTGGAAGGGACAGTACTGGCAACACATTCTCACAAGTCAAGTTTTAAAATGACATAGAAAAAAATCAATGATTCTAAATGGTGCAAGGTTATTTTTAACAGAAATTTGGATACACACACACACACACACACACACACACACACACACACACACACACACACACACACACACACACACACACACACACACACACACACACACACACACACACACACACACTGTATTTATAAATAACATTGAGAGCTATTCTGAACTAATTCCAATATCTGAATGTAGCTATTTTGTTTTTTTTAGGGATGACTTGGTGTGTTTTTAAATGTGTCCTGTCTAGCCTCTTATTAAAGTGCATGTGTGCAAAAACAGGTCCGACTGCTTTGAAATTGCCATAAAAGATTTATGCTTTCTGTATCAGCCCTGGAACAGATGCACTCACTATGAAACTATACTTGTATGTCTCATTAACTTGGAGTAAAGAGCAGTCGTAGTTTGATATCTTTTGTTAGACCAACTGATGGTTAAGTTATAAGCTTCTCGAAACTCACAGGGTTCTTCATCGGGTATGGCAGAAGTTCTGTACCCTTCTTTCTCTCACTAACTTGGATGAAGTTAAAGGTATCTGATCCACATTCTGTACATAGCAAATAATTAATGCATGCCACTTGCTACAATCCAAAAGGAAATGTTGAACAAATTGCTCCATCACATGACGTGGAAATTGAGTGGTATCATGTCTTATTTGACTATTTGCATTCCTTTGACTGCAACCTATTACATTTTTGTTTTAAATGTCAGTTTATACATATACTATGAGTTCAAGCTCCGCACAATGTATTGTGCCTGGTTAGTGACACATGCCGCAAATATGCTTACAGTACTTGTTTAAACCTAGCCTTATACATGCACTCCTTATTTAGCAAAAAGCCTATGTGGTCTCTGGATTTCTCATAGTCTGTGTATATTCTCTGAAGTTTGCGGTGTAGTTCTGAGGGTTCTGTGCTTATGCCTGTTCTAGATCTGTAGGACACATACTCCTAAAACAAGGAGCCGGCACTCCAGGGGTCTTCATATAAAAAAAAGAATTTTAATCCACACAGATCAACGTTTCGGTCAAACACACTGACCTTTTCACAAAAGTGTGTTTGACCGAAACATCGATCTGTGTGGATAAAATTTTTTTTTTTTTTTGTTGTATGAAGACCCCTGGAGTGCTGGCTCCTTGTTTTAGGAGGATGTGTCCTGTACTATAGGTCTCTCCAGCGGGGGATGATCGATGTGCACCTGAGGCTGTTCCATAAGTCCAGTGAGAGCACCTAATTCTTTCTCCTAGATCTGTAACCAGGAGTGGGATATACGTAATATCATATGGATCCATATCATACCTTTACTCCTTTTTGTAGGGTTCTGGCCATGTTTTATTATTTGTGCAATCTCTTCTATGCTTCAAATACAGGATTATACATTTTCACTATTATAGGGAACATTATTGAACTTGAGGCATATGGTGTTTAGCCTGCTTCATTTTAAAATATGTATGAATAAATGTTTAGTTTGCATGGTCTTTGCTCTGTAGAGAGATTACAGGAAGCTAACGTATTGCCTGAATATGTATGTAGACACGCATATAAGTTAGATATGTATGAAACCTATTTTTATACAGTGTATACATTTTTTTTTTAATATCGAAATTGTAATGAAACCTTTCACATTTGTAGGTGTTTTGCCTCCAGCCAGGTTACAGTGTTATAGACCACATTGTACATAGTGTGTCTTTATTATAAACTGCCATTTTAGTCAGGCAGATATTACTCCTCTTCTGTTTAAAGCTGAAAACTGTCATGTGCTCTGTTCTTTTAGCAGACTGGAAGAGATAGCTCTTTGTATTGTTTCAGATCTTACAGTTGTTTTGTACTTTGCGAATCTTGGAGCTTTTTAAAGCTGAGATGCTCATTATTTCCCACTTACTGTTGTTGTCATTTCAGGCACTTAGTGGAGCTTCTCAAAAGAACAGTGATTCACGGGGAGAGTAACTCGGCACTAATTATTGGTCCCAGGGGATCTGGAAAGAGTATGGTAAGAATGAATTTTGTTTCAATACCAGCAGGTTATTCTTCACCCTCATGTATTTATTTGATCTTGTTTCTCTATTGGCTGAATAAAATATTTTATTAGATTATTATAATGTGTGAAACCCACCAGACATTTCTATAAATGTTAATATTTAAGTATTATACAATGCTGTTGCCACAATTAATAGTGCAAATATTTAGAAGCAAAGATACAGCTTCTAAATTGTGTATCCACGGCGTGCTCATTTGCCTGTCATTTCCCAGAGTCCCTTGCTGCAGTGGAAGTACTGTATGCTAAGAGATAATGGTGAAAAGCCGGGTATGCAGACCTGTCTGAGACATGTGAATGTGCTCACAAGGGATATTTCATTTGCTGTATGCTATACAGTGGAGGGTTTTTGTCACTTTTTTTACCCACCATAACTTTTTAAAGGTGTGGTTTGAATCTATCCCAGCTTCAAATTGTAAAGCCAGTATAACCAAACTCACACTGAGACCCAAAAGGTAAAAAAAAAAAAAAGCAGAGTAGCTGCACGTCTTTAACCCAGGCTGCGCTGAAAAGCTGTGTAATGCGGCAGGCATACGCTTATAGGGGTCCATTTTAAAATGAATTTGAAGCAGAAGGTGAATGTGCTCATTTGCATGTCATTTCCCAGAATCCCTTGCTGCAGTGTAAGCCCTGTATGCTAGGAGATAAGCGTGAAAAGCAGCATTACAGACCTGTCTTGAGATGTGAATGTGCTCACAAGGGATTTTTTTTGCTGTATGCGAATTAATATCAATTTCCTTCCAAAATAGTTCTAACTTGTCTTAACTGCTTCAATTCATTTCTGTTCTTCTTTTGTTTTCTTCTGTAACTTTTCCTTATCTGTTGTTCTTTCAATCTGTCTCCTAACGCTCTGTGACTGTCATTTTTCCAGCATCTGTCAATACCTTCTAACTGGAAACCCGTGCCATGTATTAACATGTTTTTCAGTTGTTAAATGATGCTTTGGAAGAGCTTGTGGAAATAAAGCAAATAGAGGAGAATGTATTGCGAGTTCAGCTTAATGGTAAGTATCGGATAACCATCCACATGGAAGCATAATGATGACAGGGACAATTGTTTTATGTTTGTCTTTGGAACAAAGCAACTTTGTAACACAGCCAAATTAAGCTGTATATTAGAGCAGATATATATTTCAAAGTTACGCATCAAATGCACAGTTTATCTCATAAGTAATAAACGTATTTTACAAGAATGCTTGGCACATACTCCTCCCCCGCTCTAGCACATATTGTATATTAATCACAAATATTTTGGAGAAAGCCGTGTACACGGTTCCCCAAAGTTCCTTCGAGATTCCATTCCAATTTCTGTATTTACATGTAATTAACACGAATACTGTAACAATGTACACATCTAATCTTTTGTATCATATAGCGTACAAGCTGTTTCCTGCTTGATATCAGTGTTGTTTTAAGAAATTAAATGAAAATGTATTTCTTTCACCATTTTAGGTCTGTTACAAATTAATGATAGGATTGCCCTCAAGGAAATTACCAGACAATTGCATTTAGAAAATGTAGTTGGAGAGAGAGTTTTTGTAAGTTAAGTTTTGTTTCTTTTTTTTTTCAATGTTTTTTTGTAGCTGTGGTGTGACAGGGCCAAGTTTGCCACTTATCATGTATGTGTTAAAGGCAGAGGGAGTTTGGAGACAGTTGTATTGTATTGTATGTCTTTATTTATATAGCGCCATTAATGTACATAGCGCTTCACAGTAGTAATACACGTGGTAATCAAATAAATAACAGATAATATAAATAATAGATCATGGGAATAAGTGCTTCAGACATAAAAGTAACATTAAAGGAAGAGGATTACCTGCTCTGAGGAGCTTACAGTCTAATTGGTAGGTAGGGAGAACGTACAGAGACAGTAGGAGGGAGTTCTGGTAAGTACGTCTGCAGGGGGCCAAGCTTTATGTATCATGTGTCCAGGATTATCCAGTTAAGAGAGTTTACTAAAAAGCAAGTGTATGGTTAAAGCAAGTGGTACAGCGTTTGTGATTATTTTCAGTCCTGTGATCCTAAACCAGTAGTTTCCAGACTATTATTGGTTAAGGAACCCTAAGTGAAATTCTGAGGAACCCCCAACCATCTCTAATAGCAACGCTGTGATCAGATGCTATGTAAATTCTTCTGTATTTGATACAATTTTTTTTAAATGACCAAAAAATTGCAGGGAACCCTTTAGGGATCTCAAGAGTTCCAATGAACACTGGTTGAAAAACACTGTCCTAAACACTTAACAAGAAACTTAGATTCAGAGGAACCATAGTATCCAGTAAAAGAGTGATTTACCTAGGGAACGTTTTTGAGTTTCACTTTTGCAGGATTTCTGTAGCAATTGTCCTTAAGGAACTGCTGCCTCTTCTATGTATATCATCCTAGTCCCGGAATAGTCCATGCGTCTGAGTTTGTTCACAGTAGTTGAGGGGTGGTTGTTGGAAGGAAGTTATTGAAATACAACATACGTAACATAAATTTGTGAATGTTTTATGCATTGTTTCTACCTATTAATGTAGATGTATCCATGGATGTGTTTTTGTATTTTGTAAGGTTTTGGAGAGTTATTAATTCTGATTCTGGAAAGTTAGCCTTTCTTTTGGAAATCTGGATACTTGTATTCATCCAAGTACCCTGTGGGTGGAGCTTCTGGGTATAAAATGTCAATGTGGAGCTGGGCAAAGGGAGGAGCAGTCGGTCAGACTGAGCGGGGCACTGCAGAAAACCCTCTGGACTTTGATTTGGGGTGAAGTAATGCTCTCTGTGTAGGCTAGCTCCGGTGTAATGCCCTTACTTAATTAGGATGGTTTGTTAATTTCATTTATTTGGTGTTTTTTGTTTTTGTCCTCACTATAATAAAAATGCTGAGTGGGTGCTAAGAAAACCCAACTTCTGTGAAGTGTGTATTCCCAACTCCAGGTCACATAGGAATATAAGGTTTCAATGATCAGGCAAATACAAATACCACTTGTGTGCACATGTCTGCCTTTCTCCATTATCTCTTGGCATCCAATACTTTCATTGCAGCCAGGGATTCTGGGTAATGACATGCAAATGAGCCTCCAGTTTGTCACTTTTTGCTTTTTGTTCGTTTTAATAAGCTTATACCTTTTCTTATTGTACAGCGTGTATAACATGAAGCTTTCTTATAGGATATCTTAGATTACATGTACCCAACGATAAAATATGTGATGGTCATTAATATTCCTTCATTAGGGGATATATATATATATATATGATATATATGATTTATATATTTTTTTTTTTTTTTTAATTATTACTTGTTGGAAAAACCAAAGCAGTTTTTTCCTATAATATAATTGTTAGATTAGTGTATTTTAAAAGGCGAAAATGTTGTTATTCATAAACAAAGATTTTATTTCTTGTACTTGCCTGTGATGAAATTCATGTGCCTGCCTATACACCCTACCTTTCCTTCACAGGGAAGCTTTGCAGAAAACCTTGCTTTTCTACTTGAAGCCCTAAAAAAAGGTAAACCTTTTACGCAGATAAAAAAATGTTTCATTAGCGTTTTTGAAGCACCAACCCAAACTACTGTTGTAGTGTTTAATACTGATTGCTCTAGGCTACTTCAAATGTACTTCCGGTCTGGTTTTAAAACGGCAGAATTTGAATGTGTTCTTTACAGTGATCGCCAATCACTCCCAAGTCCTGACACGTTTCCCCTCTGCCTCAGAGGTTTTACTGATAGCCATGAAGTATGATATGTAAATCCCAAACGTAACAAGCATGATCCTTTATTCCCATGAGCCTTGGGCACCACACTAGATTGTTGGCTCTATGAAGGAGAGATTACCGTTCTATATGCAGTTCACTGTAGTAGAGCTATGAAAAAAATATGACATTATGCTAGTATTTGCTATGTAAAATATACCAGTCTACTGTGCCCGACCTTTTCCTTTTTTTTAATTTAAATTGAACAGGTAATATTCTCTTCCTAGGTGATCGCACAAGTAGCTGTCCAGTGCTGTTCATATTAGATGAATTTGATCTGTTTGCCCATCATAAGAATCAGACGCTGCTTTACAATCTTTTTGACATTTCTCAGTCGGCACAGACTCCTGTTGCTGTCATTGGCCTTACATGCCGACTGGTAAGAGAGCTGTCTGCCTTTATCTATATCTGTTTTTAAATAAAAGTGTCCTGTTTTATAGACTGCTGGTTTTACTTCATAGCTTTATTATATTTCCCTGTTGGTTAATGTCTGGTGCAAAATTATTTTAAAGCAGCAGTCCAAGCTGCCGGTTTAAAAAAAAAAAAAATGTTCCCCCCTTTTAATTGTATCAATCCAATGCAAACAATGATAAATAATTAGCTAAGTTGCCGATCAATTCTTTCTCCTGTGATCGATCGGTGAAGATTCGGCTCTGGGTTCACTAAATGGCTGTAACTGAAGAAGAAGAGGACCAAAGATGCAAAGTTCTGTGGGGAAGTTCATGTGACCAGGCAGTCACTAGATACAATTAGTGCACTGCTAGAGAGAGGACAGGGATCAAAAGGGGTGTGCCAGAGCCTGTTTCAGAAGATGAAGGGGATGTGACTTTGTAAATGGTTACTATAGAAACAAAAAAATCTTGTTACATTATAATACATTAAAAATGTAATTCAGAGATGTTTTTAAAAAAAATGCTACAAGTATTTTTTCATAGTACAGAACTGATTTATTTAAAAAAAAAAAACACATGTAGGATATTGCTTGAACTGCAGCCTTAAGCACTGCATAGCATTTACATGGTTGGTGCTATGTAAGTAAACCTACACACAGATATAGACATGAAATGGCCATGTCACTGTCAATAAGAATGTCAAGGTCCATAGGAATATTGTGCATTATTGACCATTAGAATATGTTAATAGTTTAAGTTGAACCAGTGCTTTGTTTGTCATAAATAATAATAATAATTTGTTCTTGTATAGTGCTGCTAGTATTGCGTTGTGTTTTACAAAGTCCCTCCCCCGTAGAGCTTACAATCTATGTTTTTTTTGGTGCCTGGGGCACAGGGAGATAAAGTAGAATTCTGCCCAGTGTCTGAAACCCGTTATGACTTGTTTCTAACTTTCTAGAATACAGATATAGTTTTGTTCAAGCTATTTACTGCTGTTTTCATAACACTCCTTATCTCATACTTTTTCATTTGTTGAAGAATATGGCTTTTCATGCATCAAAGGGCTGTGTGTGAACACAACCTTCATAGATTAGAACAGGGATGCGCAAGCGCTCCCCCTCCCCCCCCCCCCCCCCCTCTACCCTACACTAGGTTTTCAGGATATCCCAGCCACAGCATAGGTAGCTTAACCTGAGCATCTGATTGAGCCACCTGTGCTGAAGCAAGAACTTATTGAGCCAACTGCTGAAGCAGGGATATCCTGAAAACTTGACCTGTTGAGGAGGGGGGTCTTGAGGACTGGAGTTAAGCACCCCTGGCTTAGAAGTTAATGCGGGCAGAAGGGGGTGAGAAATCCTGGGGAGGAGTTACATATTGTTAAATAGTAGATGCACTTAAAACAAAGATCTATGTCCATTCAGTTCAACCTATGCCAAAAGACTATATTTAATGTAGTCGCTTCTAATACGTCTTCTGATCTAATCTGTTACTTTATGTATGATAAAGGTCTAGATCAGAACATACACTTTAGAATGCTATTTATTATTATTATGGGGCATTTAATTTATTGTGCGATTTTATACCTAATGGTCTACAACTCACTATTTTGGACAAAATGGAGTTTTTTTTTTAAATGGTTTCAATAATGTAGAATGTTATCAAAATAATTAAGGTAAAAAGATAATGCTCATCATATGTTCCTAAAGTAGGGGTATACATTCATTTTTTTTTGTTGAGTGCTCATCAAGTATGAATTACAAACCTCTCGTTTCTTTATTTTTGAAGGATGTGATGGAGCTCCTAGAAAAGAGAGTAAAGTCGCGTTTCTCTCACCGGCAAATACACCTGCTAAACTCGTTCAATTTTTCCCAATACCTCAACATTTTTGAAGAGCAGCTTTCTTTGCCCCCTGAATTTCCAGACGTGCAGTTTGCTGAAACATGGAATACGAACATCCAGGTAACCCAAGCCTGTCCCTCCCAGCTCGCGGGGTACCTTCACCATGTAACGGACACTACTTTATGGACTGGTGCAGGGGTGGCCAATGCCAGTCCTCAAGGGCCACCAACATGTGGCTCAATCAGTGACTCGGTCATAGATTGAGGCACTGATTAGCACCTGTGCTGAAGCAGGTATATACCTATCAGTGGATCAGTCTATGACTAAGCCACTGATTGAGCTGCCTGTGCTGAAGCAGGGATAGCTCTAATACCTGACCTGTTGGTGGCCCTTGAGGTACTGGAGTTGGCCACCCCTGGACTAGTCTGTACTACATAATGAAGACATAAATCCAGTATTTTGCAAAGGAGCGGCCCGTTATAAGGTATCAATGACCTGCAAAGACACTCATGGAAAACAAGGCAGCAACAGTGTCCTTAATCCACACATTTTTAAAAGACTCTGAGAACAATTTCGATAGAAGAATATAGGAAAATATCACAGCCACACATGCTGTTGACCTGTTAGTCGAAAATGTCCTGTTTCTCTTTTTATTGGTTCCACATTTAGAAAACCCTACTTGTGCTGTTTAATGTTGTTGCCAGTATACATGAGATATATAGGCCTTAGGAAAAAATGGCATTATCATG